>NW_024070202.1:48603784-48690811 GCF_014754425.2 Oryx dammah | reverse complement strand
AGTACAGAGTAGCTAATTACTTTTTAAAATTAATTTTTATTGGTGTATAGTTGATTTACAATGTTTATTACTTTCTGCTGTACAGCAAAGTGAATCAGTTTATACATACACATATATCCACTTTTTTTAGATTCTTTTCCCATACAGGTCATTACAGAGTATTGACTAGTTTTCTTAAAGAAAATGTCACCTGTATTAATATCTCCTGAGTTATATGTTTCATTACTAAAATAAGTTATTTCTCACATATAAAACCTCTGCTATATATAGATGTCTTCCAGCTGAAGATGGCACTTCTGTTCATGGCATTTCTGTGTGGTAGACAGAAGTAATAAACAGCTGAACAAGATTTTTATTGTGCTATGACAAACTTGAACTTTTGTTTCCTAATCCTAGATGAGTAAGTATTCCTACAGACATTTCAGCTTCCCTTGCAGAACAGTATATCTTATAAAAGTGCTGTTTGAGGGTTTTTTTTTTTAGCAGAAATGGAACATAGTGCATGTCGTTCATTTGAAAAATTAGATGTAAAGCTTGGTACTCAGAATTCTTATCTTAACGACATACTAAAATGTTATTCATGCCTATGAAAGAGAACAATGTATATGTGTGTGAAAATTTTCTAAGAAGTTGACTTCTACAAATTGACTTGACTGTGCAATGAATCCTAATCTTATATTTTGTTGGGACCATAAAACCTGTGAAGCCAGTAAAATAATCAGTGTGACGCCGAATACATACAATGCACACAGAAGAATTTCAACTGGATCAAGTATGCCCTGGGCCGTGAGTCCTACCTAAACATTTGACAGTCCCGATGGCGTGTGCGGAAGCTGCTCGGGGCTTGTTTGTTACCAGAGCCAATTCGCCGAAGTACTGCCCTCGAGAGCACCGAGCAATTTCAACTGCACCGTTCTCCTCCACCTCTGACTTACCCTGACAAGGAGATGGAAAGTGTTAGCGTTCACTCAGCTTAAGAAAAACAGAATGAAGCTTAGTCAGGAAAAAAAAAAAAGTCTATTATGTTACTTGCTAATATTTCATGGATTTTTAGGACTTACCTTCCTTTTCATAGTAATTTTCACTTCTCCGGATTCTACAATGAAAAAAGAATCAGCCAAGTCTCCCTGTCAGAATAGAACAAAAACAGAGGGTGAAAAATGTAACTTTAGTTGACAGCAATCCTGCTGCCCACCACACCTCTGAAATCAATCCTGTGCCAGTCTACAGATCATCTCCTGAAAGCTGAAACCCCACAGAACAAGTTATGGCCCCTCCTAAGTTGAGATGTTATAATCAACAATTATAGTGTAACAATTTCATTTGTAAAATCATCTGAAATGATATACTGTTTACTATAGCATTTCTGTTAAAACTAGCAAGAAAATATAGCAGCTAACACCAAGGTAAGAATTTCGCTCAAACTGCAGCCTGGATTAAGCAGACATGGTCAGAGATGTAAGCACTGTTTCCCAGCAGCGTTGCCTCTGTCAGCTGTTCCTATGCTGAAATGTGCCACGCTGGGTCATTCCTAACCTACGAAGCCAGAGCGTGGCAACCCAAGATAATCCAGCAACTCCGCAAGTGGAGGAAGCAGGCAGACTAAGCAGTATGTGCGGGCCCGATGCCTGTCCTGCAGGTGGCTGGGGACTGAATTTTAGATGCTGGGTTACTGACAGCCCACCTCAAGGCCCAGAAAGACTTCTCAAAGAAAGTGTTGCCATTTCGAACTACATAGCTGCGTTTTCTTGTTTTCTTTTTTGAACAAACTTCCTTGACTTCCAGTGATGCCTTATGAATTAAGTAATGTAATACGAAAGATGACATTGACTTTCCTAAGCCTCTCAAAGTGATTCTGGAGAAACTCAGGTATTTCAAAACTCTTTACTACAATTCAAGAAATACAGTTATCAGATTATAATACATCATAAGGAATGCAGAGTCTCCATCATACTATAGTGCAGACATGTATGTTTATAAACGCTTAAGAGACAACTATCTAAAGATACCTTTAATAAACTCTCAGTATACATCTGTCTTTTCCCTTACCTTTTTATCAGGCTTTCTATAAGAGCTTCATGCGAAATATTCAAGTGTCTTAAATCATAAAAGGTCTATCAACTGCCATGTAATTTCATTTCTAAAACATGCTCAAATTGCATGTAAAACTAATGAGTTAAGTTCTGTTGGTTGTTTCATTGTCCATTTGCTAGTTTTGATGCTGTACTAGTGATACAAAACGCACTGGGAGAGACTGGGTCAAAAGCACATGGGACTTCTTTTTTTTTTTTTTTGCAGCATGATGGGAATCTATAATTATTTCAGAATAATTGGGGAAAGTCATTTCAAAAGCGCTCTGTGCTTTGCAGCTCTTCGGTTTGTATCATGGAATCTCAGCCTTGTTCTCTAATTTGACAGACGGGGTGGCAGTGGGGGAAGACTGACTGATTTACTTGTTTATCTGCCTTCTAAACTGATTCTTTTCTCAGCCTCCCAGACCTTGAATCTTGTTTCACATGTATGAAAAGAGACAATATTTTAGATAAATATTACAATATAGTATAATATTGATAGGAAAATTACCCAATTTGTTAAAAACCTGTTTTTTTAAAGTCTTTACTGAATATGTTACAAATTCAATTTGTTATAAACTGCTTCTGGGTTTTTTTTTTTTTTTTAATGTTTTGGGTTTTTGGCCATGAGGCATGTGGGATCTTAGCTCCCCAACCAGGGATTGAACCCGCACCCCTAGCTTTGGAAGGTGAAGTCTTAACCACTGAACTACTAGGGAAGTCCCTAAAAAAACCTGTTTAAATCATGCAGTCAATGCTTCATACTATAACTAGAAAGTTAGTAGTATCATCGATATGCTTTTACCTGTAAACTCTAACTGTCTATAAATCCTACTTCTGGGTAGGTCTGTTCTAACCAACATGTGTGTGTATTGCTTCAGGTTCTAAATGGGATTTGAGAAAAGCATTATGGGTTCAAGAGCACACTGGCCCCCTCAGTGCCTGGCAGCCAGTGAAGTACATGGTGCAACATGTCCCCTTCTTGGTTAATTTCACCAGGAGGGGGTTTCACCAATGAACCGCTTGTGCAGAACTTTACACCTTCCAATGCACCTTCTGGGTCCTTATTAATAAATGTTATGGAACGATTACTAGTTTTTTTCCCCTCTTATAAATGACATCTTAATTCTCTATATACATGTGACGTTCATGTCTGGTACAAATATAAAATTATGCCTAAATCCATTGGATGATTTAATATATATTCCTTAAGATTTAATTAAAAAAATAAAAACATTCAGATAGCTTGATGGCTATAAATTAAGCCATTTTTAATAGATTTGGCAGGAAATAATTATATTAATCCATCACTATATACTAATTATGGACACAAGAAAATGTTATTAAGACTTAGAATATATAAGAATCTTTTGGAAAATAACCTCAAACTGAGCTCCATAAAAAGTATTATACCTGAGCAATGATTTGTTCTCCATCGCTGTATACTTTGGTGCCTATCACATCTACCACTTTCAGGCGTTCAGAAACCTATAAAGGAAAAAAGATAATACAGTTGACCCCTCAATGATATGGGTTTGAGCTGTGCACAGTCCACTTATCTACAGATTTTTTCCAGTAAATATACAGTTGCTCCTCCATACCCACAAATCTGGAACCCAGGGCCACGGAGGGTCTGCTGTAAGGGTCTTGAGCATCTGCAGACTTTGGTATCCACCAAGGTCCTAGAATCAATCCCTTGGAAACGGATGAACAACTGTATGAAACAAACTAATCAGGTAAATCTTAACTATTTCATGGGTTTAAAAATGGTAGCCTACAGGCCAAATAAACTGAGCAATGTGTGTGTTTATATTAATAAACCTAATTAATATAAAAAGCACAATCGCTCAGTTGTGTCCAACTCTTTGTGACTCCATGGACACAAGGCTCTTCTGTCCATGGATTTTACCAGGCAAGAATACTCGAGTGGGTTGCCATTTCCTACCCCAGGGGGATCTGCCCAACCCAGGGATTGAACCCATGTCTCCTGTGTCTCCTGCATCTGTAGGCAGATTCTTTACTCACTGAGCTATCAGGGAAGCCCCATTATATAAATTACTTGCCAGCATTTTAAACAAATTGTTCATAAAAACTTGAATTTCCAGCTTCTCTTGAAAAATCAGAACTGTCAGCAACACTCAGCCTATATTTTCATGTGTCATAAATAAACTCTGGTGCACTAACAGCCATTTCCTAAGATGGAGCACATGCTCTCCAGTTTACCAAAGTCCCATCCTGGCTTGGTTTTCTTCTTTGTTACTTGCCTAGCTCTGAAGGCATTTGAATTTCCAACTCTGACCTATTTTTACTTAAACAGATCTGCTGGTGGAGAAGATGAGCTGCCCGATATGCATTCTGAAATGAGGCCCGAATTTCTACCAGGTGAATACTGACAAGCCAACACAGGGACATGATAGCAGGTAGGTCTGTCAACCTCAAGGATTCTGGCCAAGAGGCTGGAAGGATGGTATTGCTATCACTCAGGTGGGGAAGAGAAGGAAGGATGTTTGGGACATGTCCGTTTGAGATATCTTTTAGATATCCCAGAGGAAATGTTTAATATGCAGTCAGATAAACAAGCCTGGCTTCAAGGGTGGGGCCTTGCACAGTGATGTCAATTTTAAGAGGCATAGACATAACAGACATTTAAAGCCAGGGGATTTGACAAGTACATCATGGGAATAAGTGCAGCCTGCAAAAAGAAAGAGACACCTTGGGATGCCAATTTTAAGAGGAAAGGAATAAGGAAGGAGAGGCCAGCGAGGACATTCTGTATTTAGATAACCTCTTCCTATAAAGGCTACTGCCTACATTTATGTGATTAGTTTAAGTCTGCTTTTAGAAAGAGACCTCATATAAATCTGCTGTGGCTGCTCCCAGGAGTCTATTATGTGTAAACAACAAAATAGATACAGTTACAGGCAGTAAAAGAAATACTAAGCTATTAAAACAATGTAATCTTTTTAAGTGAAAATATGGATAGATTATTATTCAAAGAAACCTTCTACAAAGCTAAGCATTCCTAACAAAACAGAAGCTTTTAAAGCAAAATAAAATAAAAGCAGAAATATATACTTACTTCCAAAGATTTAAGGAATGGCAGTGACTCGATAAAGCTTTCATACATTTTTCTCTTTTTGGCATTATTTTTTACAATTATCCTCCTGAAGGTTACCCTGTCCTAAAGGCAGAATATCAAATATGAAGACAATTAAAAGGTAGACTTTATGAGGAAAGAAGGTTTGAAGAGATAGTTTCATTTATTTCCTGTAAGAAACAATAACTGAAGATTTTCAAAATAAAAGATTAATATTATTATACTTCTAATACAACTCATTTCAGATTTTTATTTCCATAAGCATTAATATAGAACCATATAAAATGTTATTTTCATGCTTTTGAAGGAAAGCAACAGTTTACTTTTAATTAAGAACAGAGATCTGACCAACATGTAACTAGTGGGCTAACCCACGAGGTGGCGCTGTTGCACTATTAAAAAAATACCAGCTGCTTTTTTATTTTTCTCCTCAGCTTTTTGAGATACAATTGACTTGTAATATTGTTTAAAGGTATACAACATGTTGATTTGATATACTTCTATATTGTAAAATTATTACCACAGTAGAATTACTTAGTACCACAAATAATTGTCATTTCTTTTTTTGTGGTGACATTTAAGATTTATTCTCTTGGTAGCTTCCAAATATATATTGACAGTACTGTTAACTATAATCAGGTACAATGGGTCTTCAAAACATATTCATTTTATAATTACGCCCCCCAGCCCCTGGCGACCAACATTCTACTCAGTTTTTATGAGTTCAAACTAGCACTGAGTTGTTTTGTTATAGATAACAGCCCTGGAGTGTTAAAATTCAGTGGGACGTGGTGAGCCTTTTTTTTAAATTTTTTTAAATTTAAATTTATTTTAATTAGAGGCTAATTACTTTACAATATTGTATTGGTTTTGCCATACATCAACATGAATCTGCCACATGTGTACACGTGTTCCCAATCCTGAACCCTCCTTCCACCTCCCTCCCCATACCTAGACGTCCATCAGCAGATGAATGGATAAGAAAGCTGTGGTACATATACACAGTGGAGTATTACTCAGCCATTAAGAAGAATACATTTGAATCAGTTCTAATGAGGTGGATGAAACTGGAGCCTATTATACAGAGTGAAGTAAGCTTTTTTTCTTTTTGAGGTATAACTGGCATACAACATCATACTAGTTTCAGGCGTAGGACATAATGATTCAGTATTTGTATCTATTGTGAAATGATCACTACAATAAGTAGTTAACATCTGTCACCATAAATAGTCACAGAATTCTTTTTCTTGTGATGCGAACTTTAAAGATCTACT
Source organism: Oryx dammah (assembly GCF_014754425.2). NCBI lineage: Eukaryota > Metazoa > Chordata > Mammalia > Artiodactyla > Bovidae > Oryx > Oryx dammah. The sequence continues at coordinate 48,684,368 of NW_024070202.1, read as the reverse complement.
CTCATAGCAACTTTCAACTATACAATACAGTAGTATTAACTGTAGACACCATACTGTATGTTACATCCCTAGGATGTATTTTTAACTGGAAGTTTGTACCTGTTGACCTCCTTCACCCATGACCAGCCTTTTATTTAAAAAACAAAACAGAAAATCTGGGTGTGCATCCCTTTTAGGAAAGTGTTGTTATATGTATGTTTCAGTTATACACAAAAGCTCACACACATATGCACTGGTTTGACATTTCCTCCTGTTTCTTGTGGGCTGCAGTTAAAAAAAAAATACATGGAAACCAGTAGTATTAGAAAATGTTTTTAAATCATGCAATTACAATGTAAAGAGAGCTTGAACAATTATTGACTCTAGGATTTTTTGTCACATCCACATATCAGAGTTTCTTTTTTAACACTGTGCACAGAGAAACTACAACTTTCTTGAGTAGACTTTGATTCCAGTGTTTATCATGTTCATTGTCCTCAAATGTTCCTATGTTTATACAACCTCAAGGTTCTAACACTGAATTGAGGAACGAGGGAAAACTTTATAGTTAATGGCTCAAAAAATGGTCTTCCTACAAATTTTACATTTTAAAAATTCCTACAAAACATTATATTAGTTCTCAGTGAAGAGCTCTCAGAATTATGTTAGTTTGGCATACACTGATCAACAACTATACTCTTTTAATACAAAATAAAATTAACAGGGATATGTTCTTTAATTAATAGATTACTAGGACAAATATTAAGGAATTTAAATGAACCGATAGGATAGAGAAAAATACCAGTGTGGATGTATGTATCTAGGAAATTAAACATCCTGTTCTCTAATTTAGTTTACTACAATTTTATAAGGGCTGTGATCTGGACTTGCACTCAATCATTTTTTAAAAAAGAAAAAAAATTTTTTAAGATAACAAGTAAAATTATTGAAATAATTTGCAAGCCTGGCTCTGCATTGGAATCAGTTGTGTTTTTTTCAAAAAGGTTTCTAAGATCCCAGACTTTAATGACTGAAAATCTCTGCAAATAGCGCTCTATAATAATCTTCATTTCATGAAAGCTCCCCAAGTGACTCTGATATATAAACAGGTCTGGGAAGCAGCTGCAACACCATTTTATGAACAAGGTTTACTACAAAACAGAGAAGCCAAGAAATGGGTTAACAATTTAGAAATTAACCACGGCAACAAGCTATGTGTCTCAAGAACAATCTTCTACTAGTGGCCCACCTCTTCACACTCACTGTGACATATCAATAAAATCCAGAAAGTCCCATTTCAAATGTTTTCACCCCAGTCATTTCAATCGTCACCTCTCTGAATCACCAGCATGGTCATGTAGATCAGTTAATCCCCCACGGCTAACAGTGACCTAGACTTATTTACAAAGTTGGACTGTTCCACAAAGGACTTTTCTCTTGAGATTTGCTTATCTTTGCACCTGCGCTTACATGGCAGAGCTCCAACCTGTTGGTCTCAAAAGCAAAATTCCTTTTCTATTTGACTTTGTCTGAAAGGGGGCTAGTTAGGCCAGCTGCTAAGAAAGCAGATTTGAAGTATTAATTATGTTAATGACTATAATTTTAAAAAAACACCCACTTCACTTATACACATACCCTAAGGTGATCATCACAAACTGCTCACTTCTACAGAGCTTAAAATGGGTGTGTGCTTAAGTCGCTTAGTCGTGTCTGACTCTTTGCAACCCCATAGACTGTAGCCCGCCAGGCTCGTCTGTCCATGGGTATTCTCCAGACAAGAATACTGGAATGGGTTGCCATGCCCTCCTCCAAGATATCTTCAAACAGGTACAGATTAGTTTAAAAAAAAAAAAAAAACGAAAACAACCTCTGAAAAATCCTTCACCCTTCCTGAGAACATAAGTATCACATATACCTGGAAATTGCTGGACCTCTGTCCCTACTTTAAGGTTCCTTCCAAGGCTGAGAACGATCAGTACTCAAAGGGCCAACCCACTAAGTATGTGATCTTGTTCCAAGGATGTGCATGAAGAGGCTTCCTTATCCTGTGACAATCTGACCCTGCCTGGCAACCCCACAAGATGATTACATTTTAAATGGTACCCTCAAGGAAACAGATCACAACCCACCCTTGTGACAGTAGGCAAACACTTCCTAAGGGTGAAGTCTACTCAGGTTTTGAGTGTTTATTTTGCCGGCTTTGGGTATTCAAATCTCTGATTATCCTTGAGACACTTCAGAGGACAAGCTCCCTTCCACCTGAAACAATTCCAATTTTGCTTGCACCACTTAAAAAGTGACTCATGACATTTTTAAGAAGTAAACAGTAGCTGCCTGGGTCTCAGAAGAAGAAATGCACAACAGGTCTTGTTTCTCTGATCAAGAGATATTTTTATTGGCTGAATTCACCTCGGAGTCAAAGGCTGAGTGGTGACTGAACCACACGTAACTTCTGTGAGACTACAGTTCTTGAAAAGGAGGTTTTAACAAACTTCCTGTTACTTCAACCTTGCCTCCTTCCACAAAAGGATTTGAGAGAAATAACCAAATAAACTTTTATGTCAGAACCATAGGGTGGGCTGTTATCAACAATTTTAAAAGAAAACATAAGTAGTATCAACAGTCCCTTAAATCAGGCTACTTGAAGTGTGTTCTGGGCACCAGCAGCCCCTGGTGCCTCCTGGGAGTGTATGAGAAATGCAGAATCACAGACCTCATGCCAGACCCTATAAGTCAGATTCTGCTTTTTAACTAGATTTCCAGGTGATCCCTAAGCACCAGCTTAACCAGAGTCCAGAATCAGTTTTACTCGGATCTGCTACTTTGTCTCCTAAGATCATTTATGAAAAGAATGTCCCTCCTTTCCCTCACTCAAGTCTTTAAACCAAATTTTCAGCCTTATAGAAAAGGCATCAAGAAATTTCTTTTCTTTTTGGATGGATTTTTTAAAAATTGGAGTATAATTGCTTTATAATGTTGTGTTAGTTTCTGTTGTGCGACAATGTGAATCAGCTGTAACTATACATATATTCCCTCCCTTTTGAGCCTCCCTCAAGAAGTTTACTTTAAAAGCCCAGGTCTGAGAGTTCCAACTCTGAGAGCTGAATAAGTTTGTCTGTAATGGAGCCTAGGTAAGAGAATTTCTTTTTCAACACCTCTAAGTAACTCTGACGTGCATCCACGTGAGAAACACAGACATTGAGTATTTTTTCTCTACACAGTTGCTTGCCAATGCAGGGTTGTTACCAATCAATTTATACTGCACAGAGTCTCAGTTTACAGTGGTTATCTCAAGCAGGCATGAGACTCATGCGATGGGCTTGCTCCAGTACAGACTGTGGAGTCCCATAGCCAGTGTCTGAGTCAGCAGGCCTGAATCAGTAAGTGGGGCCTCAACGGGCATTTCCAGCAAGTTCCCAGTTGATAGAGATGCTACAAGGCAGGGGACCCTGCTTCGAACCACAGATACTATACCTACCACGGAAACCTACCAGAAAAAACAGCACTGAAGCCTCTGTTTATTTGTGTGACTGGCTGGTTTTTAAGAATGGGTAAAAGAGGAGCATTTAGGAGCACCTGTTAGTTGCTTAATAAATTCTCTGATGACCGATGGTGATCCCCAAACCATCTACCTATTGAAACTAAAATACTGCAGCTACCTGGCTGCTAGCATAATGATTTTTTACAAATGACATTCAGGTCAAATAAATACTTCACTCACCAAACCCCACAGAGCACCAGGAGAGGTAGCAGTGATTGTAGCTGCTCTGGGTGTGTTGTACATTAAGGCCAGTTCGCCAAAACTCCCACGATTGTCATAGTTGCCAACACACCGTCCAACACCATCGCATTTCACATAAATATCAAATGTTCCTCTGGTGGATGCATGAAAAAGAAGACGTAAAAGTAATTCAAATCAAGTCTCATCACAACAAAACATGAGCCTTTGGCAATAAAATCTCTCTCTTTTTTTTTTTAATAATTACTTATTGCTTGGTCTTCTTGCTCAGACATTATAACACATTGACTTGATTAAAATTTTAAATGTTTAGAAGGATGAACAGTGGGAAGTTCCCTTTTGCCCTGGTCCAGCCATTCAGTTTTCTCCAAAAAAGCCACTGCTCCCAGCTGCTACATCCTTGCAGAGGTCTTTACACCTGGGAGCAGCGGAAGCTGGATGGATGTACTGGAAGCCTTCCAAAGGTGCAGGAAGTAACAGGAGCCGTCCCTGAGACTGAGGGCACATCCCCAAGGGTGACAGCTGGGGATGGGCTCTTACTTTCCTTTCCTCTCTGATGACAACAGTCATAAAAGGGCATCAATACGTGACAAAGACACCGCCTGTTCCGGACCAGCAGGAGGAGGAGACCAGCAATGGGACTAGGGTAAAGTCTGTACATGGGCCTGCTGGGGGAAAGGAGGGCGAACAACACACATTTAAGATAAAAAAAATAAGGGATGAAAATGTAACTGATTGCAGCCAAAGAAAAGAGGCAAAGAAAACCATCTGAAGGAATGCATGTGAATCTGCTGACCTCAATGAGCCCTGACTTTAAGAATCATGGAGGCTAGTGACGTTCACTATGTAACTGAAAAGTTTTTGTTTCCAAAACGAACATGCATTACTTCTGAGATCAAAATAATCTTAAAAAAGAATATAGCTCTAACAATCTGGTCAGCCATTACTGTACAGTACCTACAGGGTCCTTTATGATCTAAAGGGTGGGGGCTGGCAAGCTGGGGCCCAAGACTGGTTGCCTGCTGCTGTACATCAAGCTTCACTGGAAAGACAAACACGCTGGCCGTTTCTGCACTCTGCAGCTGACCTGTGCCACGAGAGCAGACGTGGGTAGTTGCAACACAGACCTTATGGCCTGCAAAGCCTGCAAAATTTATTCTCTGGCACTTTATATCACCTGGCCTTATATGTTAGACTGACCGCCCATCTAAAGGTGGTAGAAATTCAGACTAAATATCCAATCCTGGTCTTCTAGATTTTTTGTGCTTATCTTTTAATTGGGTTCCTTTTTCTAGCAAATAAAATGCTGTTTGCATGTCACTGCACTCCTGATCCTTTATTTCTATTAACTTCATTCTCTCTGTGGAAGACTGTCTTTTCATGTACTGTTCATGTATCTGTTCAGGGAACACGGCTTCACGGCTTGCTGAAATACCTGTGAGGTCAGACAGGAGAAAATTCTTTGGCTTTATTCTATTGGCTAAAGTCTGGCAAAGACAAAACAGGGAGTGCTGTTAAGATCAGGAAAGGATTACAGATGGTAAAGATGCAACAAAAGCAAACACATGAGGTACTGCGCAAAAGATATTCATGAATAAGAATAACCGGTTTTTAATATAATTCATGACTAGAATGGCTGTTTCAGGGATTCCTTCTAGAATTTGTCTCATGGACAGTTATTTTTCAAGTACAGATTAATTTTTCTATTTATATATTTGCACTGAAACCGTTTTCTACATTTTTCTACTTTGAGTAGGATAAAATATACAACAAATGTGCTGATGAGAAGTGCAGAGAGCTACCAGTCCTGTTAAAATCACAGCAGTCTAAAAATTGGCTAAAACACTACATGCCGCTTTTCCTGCAGATTTCTCCCCTGAGAACATGAGGCCCCAGGCAGTGCAGAGTCACAGAAAGACACACACGGTGGCCAAGAGACCCGGGTGCTGGGTCGGCCCGCACTCTCTTGCGTGACCTTCCAGACTCGCATCACTTTTGTGTGCCTGAGAATTTTCATCTGTCAAAAGGGTGATGGGGAACTAAGGGAAGGCACTATGTGCTACTATAAGGAGGTTTTACAGTCAAAATACCAACTAAACCAAAGTGATTCCTGTACGGTATTTGGGGTTCTCATATACTCCTACTATTCGATACAATAAACAGTGAATTTCTGAGGTGTTTCGTTGATGAAGGCTGCTAATGGTACCAGAATCGTGACTTCAATTTACACGTGAGACCATTCTAAAATCACAGAGTCCCCCTCCAGCCCTGGCTAGTGCAGCCCTGCAGGTCACCAAGGTCTAAGGGATGAGGGGCTGAAGGATTCACAGAGCATGCGGTGCTGATGCATGAAAGGCACCTCCCACAGCCCAGAGCGGGGAACAGAGCCGACACAGACAGGTGAGGGGACTTCCTGTGAGGCCTCTGAGTAGAACACAGCTGGGCCCAGAGAAGCCGGTGTAACCCAACAAGTCAGACTGGGAGATGGTCCATGTTCTACACAAACGGGAGAGGCTAAGGATTCCAAACATCTCATAAACACTTCCTCACTGCTTAAAAGAAGTGGAGAAACGAAGGCTCAGCTCAGGCTGCTCTCCTTTAACATTTTAGGGTTGTTACCCAAGTTCTGCTTAAAACATACTACTCTTTGATGAAGTGAAACACAACTTCAGTTTTCTGAAATTGTATTTTCAATATAAATACAAACCTTCTCACTTAAATAATTCCTCTGTAGAGTTTTTAACAGACAGATAGAATAATGCATAAACAACTTCTGGAAGGACACACAAATTACTCACTCTGCTGATGAGATGATGCTACAGCAGTAGGAAGAGAGACTAACTTTTCACCTTAGGTCCCTCTGAATTTGAATTTTTTAAACCATGAGCATGCTTCACTTCATTAAGCAATAATAAAGGAAACTTTTTAGAAACATAATAACAGATTGAGTTATATGGATTCAATATCCCAGATGCTGTATCACACTGCTGTTTTCATGTTAACAAGAGTATCCCATTCTGTGACAGGTGTAACTAGCCCTCAAGTAAACTTAACAAATGAGGAGGCTCCCAGTAAATGACTGAGATTTATTGATTCACCAAAAGTCAATAGTCATCCATATATTATACCTCTTTCCTTGATCTAGCACAGTTTCATTACACAAGTTCAAAGCAGGTTTACAGGCCCAGTTACATAGGAATAAGGGCAGACAGGCAACAGCAATCATTGTATGTTAATCCGTCAGTCATTATAACACATTAAGATTTTCACAAAAGTTTCATTACATTTCAGGAGCAAAGTTACACAGAACTTACCTATCAATCACATAAAAGTTGTCGCCATCATCACCTTGATCGATTACATGTTCCCCTTCTTTCACCAACTTTTCAAACATGGCATCTAATACTTGAGACATCTGCTCCTATTTTCCAAAAATAAAAGACATAATCTTTGTTTATGTAGACCATGTTTTCTTAAAGAACCACAATATGCTCTCTATTTTTGTGAACAAGCTCAAAGAAATGGAAATATCATGACTGCCATTGAGTCTTGTAAAAAAACATACAGAACAGTCCCCTTCTCATCACATACAAACCAGATGATTATATATTTACTCTCATATTCAGTACCTGAATAAAAGTAATTATAACTGATCTATTTCAGAATCTTTGCAACTCTCACCACGTTAATACAAAAGGAAACGACATCGAATCATCATATACCTTGTGAAATATAACCTTAACAACTAAAATTATCAGGTTCATAAAGAACTATTGCAAATGCCTTTTAAAGATATCTAAACTTAAAAAAAAAGTTATCTAAACTTTAAAAAACCTTTCCTATTTTAATCATCACTGTAATTTATAAATATTTAGCCAATTTAAACCCTGACACCAATCCTTCTTGGTTTAGCACCGAAAACAATACATAACCAAAAAAAAAAAAAACTAAAAGTAAAACCAAAAATGATTGTAGCAAACATTCCATCCATGTCCTTTATCACTAAGGTTCTCTTCAGGAAGCAACCATGTACCTCCCTAGGACAGATATATTAAAACTGAAGACAGAGACATCAAACCTATCAGTCAACAACTATCTTGAAACTTCGTTCTTCTAAAGTGTGCTTGACAAGGGTTAAGAATCAACCCTGGATAGTGAGAATAAACTAGAAGGCCAAAGAAATCCTTCTTCAGAACAAGTCCTGGGACAATTCACAGGTCTTTGAAGTTAGAACAAATGGGTATGGAGGAACAGTGTGGTGATGGTAACAGGAAACTCAGAAGCCATAGGAAGGGTTTACGTCACTCTCTATGGATTAGAAAGGCAGCAACTCCAACTGCCCAGGCCAAAACCAATTATTACTATAAACAAATTAAGGATCTGAAGATAGAGGGCGGGGGAGATGCAAGTGGGAAACACAAGTTGAAGAAACAAAATATTCTGGATCAAAAGCACAAACAGACTACGTGTGAGTCTCTTCTTGAGACCCCATTAATATTTCACAGGGACCATGAAGGTACCACTCCACCAAGATGAGAACAGGAAGAGGAAAAGTGGAGGAGAGGTTTCTAGAGCAAAGAGAAGTTACATGAGGGCAGAGAGAGGGTGCCGCCCAGAGATGGGCAGGGGGCCTGCAGCGTGGAGAGGCCAGCCACCTGTCAGAGCACCAGAAGCTCCAGACTGGGAAACACCCGGCCTGGTCAGAATGGGACTGAGGCAGTGCTGAAAACAGAGGGATTGACTCGAAGTCCTCCACGATCAGCTGATACTCTCCTTCCACATGTCTGCATCCTGAACACAGAACACTAGCAACCAAGTGTTAATCCCAACTCTTCCCAGACAAGAGATCAGAGTCAGGTTCTTAGGAGAAACTAAGTAAAGAAGACAGAACTAGAACAGTTACTGTGAAGACTGGTGCCCTGGAACAAGGACCTTCACCTGCTTGGACGAGGGGTTCCTCCACGTGAACAGCTGGCTCCTTGCCACCCAACCAGCAGGACACTGATGGTCAGGCCTGCCCCACTTACTCAGAGGTCCTCGCCAGCTTTGCATAGCCCCTCTGGGAGCCTACAAGACTAAGATAAACAGCAGTAAAACACCAATGAGCTAGAAAACTCAAGAACAGTGATGAGCTTTCAGAAAGTTTTACTCTATACACCCAGAGGTGTTCAAGATGATGTCATAATCATGAGATGAAAACAACAGGATGATTAGAAAAAGTGCAAGAGAAAAATAGATAAGCTCAAAACTGAAAACATCATTACCAAATTTTTTTCTCCTTTCAACTATTTTATTTTTTAGATCAGTTTTAGGTTCACAGCAAAATGGAGCAAAAAAGCATAAAGAACTGTCCTAAACCCACTGCTTCCCCATGCCTCTCCTCTATTAACATGACCCAGAAGAGGGTACACTTATTACAAGTGATAAACGTACAATGACATCAATATCACTCAGAGTCCACAGCTGACATCTGGGTTCACTCTTGATGCTATACACTCAGTGGTTTAAACAAAGGTACCCACAAAGGTAAAAATGTACCCACCACCACAGAATCTTCTGTAAGTAAATAAAGAACTAAGAAGGTAAATTAAAATAAAAAACTTCAAAGAAAGTCGACAGATGAAAAGATAAGAGGAACAAAGTGATATCAGAGACAACAAATGTATGAAAATAATTAGGAAACTAAGGAATGAATTTTCCAGTACCAAAGGATGTAAGTTTTCAGACTGAAAGGGCTCACTCACAGGCCAGCACCTCCACACTCACACAACAGTGTAGCTTCAGGAAACCAAAGTACAGAACTGACTGCAGGGCTTCCAGAAAAAAAGGAAGGAACTGTTAAAAATATAAATTTCTCGCAGTTCAGTTCAGTACATTCACTCAGTCATGTCCGACTCTTTGCGACTCCATGAATTGCAGCACACAAGGCCTCCCTGTCCATCACCAACTCCCAGAGTTCACTCAAACTCATGTCCATCGAGTCAGTGATGCCATCCAGCCATCTCATCCTCTGTCGTCCCCCTCTCCTCCTGGCCCCAATCCCTCCCAGCATCAGGGTCTTTTCCAATGAGTTAACTCTTCGCATGAGGTGGCCAAAGTATTGGAGTTTCAGCCTCAGTATCAATCCTTCCAATGAACACCCAGGGCTGATCTCCTTTAGAATGTACTGGTTGGATCTCCTTGTAGTCCAAGGGACTCTCAAGAGTCTTCTCCAACACCACAGTTCAAAAGCATCAATTCTTTGGCGCTTAGCTTTCTTCACAGTCCCAACTCTCACATCCATACATGATACTGGAAAAACCATAGCCTTGACTACACGACCTTTGTTGGCAAAGTAATGTCTCTGCTTTTAAATATGCTGTCTAGGTTTCTCATAACGTTCCTTCCATGGAGTGTCTTTTAATTTCATGGCTGCAATCACCACCTGCAGTGATTTTGGAGCCCAGAAAAATAAAGTCTGACACTGTTTCCACTGTTTCCCCATCTATTTCCCATGAAGTGATGGGACCAGATGCCAGGATCTTAGTTTTCTGAATGTTGAGCTTTAAGCCAACTTTTTCACTGTCCTGTTTCACTTTCATCAAGAGGCTTTTTAGTTCCACTTCACTTTCTGCCATAAGGGTAGTGTCATCTGCATATCTGAGGTTATTGATATTTCTCCCGGCAATCTTGATTCCATCTTGTGCTTCTTCCAGCCCAGCGTTTCTCATGATGTACTCTGCATATAAGTTAAATAAGCAGGGTGACAATATACAGCCTTGACGTACTCTTTTTCCTATTTAGAACCAGTCTGTTGTTCCATGTCCACTTCTAACTGCTGCTTCCTGACCTGCATATAGGTTTCTCAAGAGGCAGGTCAGGTGGTCTGGTATTCCCATCTCTTGAAGAATTTTCCACAGTTTATTGTGATCCACACAGTCAAAGGCTTTGGCATAGTCAATAAAGCAAAAATAGATGTTTTTCTGGAACTCTCTTGCCTTTTCCATGATCCAGCAGATGTTGGCAATTTGATCTCTGGTTCCTCTGTCTTTTCTAAAACCAGCTTGAACATCTGGAAGTTCACAGTTCACATATTGCTGAAGCCTGGCTTGGAGAATTTTGAGCATTCCTTTACTAGCGTGTGAGATGAGTGCAATTGTGCAGTAGTTTGAGCATTCTTTGGCATTACCTTTCTTTGGGATTGGAATGAAAACTGACCTTTTCCAGTCCTGTGGCCACTGCTGAGTTTTCCAAATTTGCTGACATATTGAGTGCAGCACTTTCACAGCATCATCTTCAGGATTTGAAATAGCTCAACTGGAATTCCATCACCTCCACTAGCTTTGTTGGTAGTGATGCTTTCTAAGGCCCACTTGACTTCACATTCCAGGATGTCTGGCTCTAGATGAGTGATCACACCATCGTGATTATCTGGGTCATGATTATCTGAAGATCTTTTTTGTATAGTTCTTCTGTGTATTCTTGCCTCCTCTTCTTAATATCTTCTGCTTCTGTTAGGTCCATACCATTTCTGTCTTTTATTGAGCCCATCTTCACGTGAAATGTTCCATTGGTATCTCTAATTTCTTGAAGAGGTCTCTAGTCTTTCTCATTCTGTTCTTTTTGTCTATTTCTTTTCATTGATCACTGAGGAAGGCTTTCTTATCTCTCCTTGCTATTCTTTCGAACTCTGCATTCAGATGCTTATATCTTTCCTTTTCTACTTTGCTTTTTGCTTCTCTCTTTTCACAGCTATTTGTAAGACCTCCCCAGAGAGCCATTTCGCTTTTTTGCATTTCTTTTCCATGGGGATGGTCTTGATGCCTGTCTCCTGTACAGTGTCACAAACCTCCATCCATAGTTCATCAGGCACTCTGTCTATCAGATCTAGGCCCTTAAATCTATTTCTCACTTCCACTGTATAATCATAAGGGATTTGATTTAGGTCATACCTGAATGGTCTAGTGGATTTCCCTACTTTCTTCAGTTTAAGTCTGTATTTGGCAATAAGGAGTTCCTGATCTGAGCCACAGTCAGCTCCTGGTCTTGGGCATCAGAGGGCAGACACACTGAAACCATAATCACAGAAAACTAGCCAATCTGATCACATGGACCACGCCTTGTCTAACTCAATGAAACTAAGCCATGCCGTGTGAGGCCACCCAAGACGGGCGGGTCATGGTGGAGAGATCTGACAGAAACTGGTCCACTGGAGAAGGGAATGGCAAACCACTTCAGTATTGTTGCCTTGAGAACCCCATGAACAGTATGAAAAGGCAAAATGATAGGATACCGAAAGAGTTAACTCCCCAGGTCGGTAGGTCCCCGGTATGCTACAGGAGATCAGTGGAGAAATAACTCCAGAAAGAATGAAGGGATGGAGCCAAAGCAAAAACAATACCCAGTTGTCGATGTGACTGGTGATAGAAGCATGGTCTGATGCTGTAAAGAGCACTATTGCATAGGAACCTGGAATGTTAGGTCCATGAATCAAAGCAAATTGGAAGTGGTCAAACAGGAGATGGCAAGAGTGAACGTCAACATTCTAGGAATCAGTGAACTAAAATGGACCGGAATGGGTGAATTTAACTCAGATGACCATTATATCTACTACTGTGGGCAGGAATCCCTTAGAAGAAATGGACTAGCCATCATGGTCAATAAAAGAGTCCGAAATGCAGTACTTGGATGCAGTCTCAAAAACTTCAGAATTATCTCTGTTCGTTTCCAAAGCAAACCATTCAGTATCACAGTGATCCAAGCCTATGCCCCAACCAGTAATGCTGAAGAAGCTGAAGTTGAACGGTTCTATGAAGACCTACGAGACCTTCTAGAACTAACATCCAAAAAAAGATGTCCTTTTCATTATAGGGGACTGGAATGCAAAAGTAGGAAGTCAAGAAACACCTGGAGTAACAGGCAAATTTGGCCTTGGAATACAGAATGAAGCAGGGCAAAGGCTAATAGAGTTTTGCCAAGAAAATGCACTGGTCATAGCAAACACCCTCTTCCAACAACACAAGAGAAGACTCTACACATGGACATCACCAGATGGTCAACACCGAAATCAGATAGTCATATAGAACAGTGGAATAGAATTGATAGTCTAGAAACAAAACCATACATCAGTAGTAATTTGATTTCAACCAAAATGCCAAGAACACTCACTGGGGAAAGAATAGTCTTTTCAATAAATGGTGAAAGGACAACTGGATTTCCACATGCAAAAGAACAAGGTAGGACTTCTACTTCACTTCTACTTCATGTAGAAGAATTAACTCAAAATGGACCAAAGATCTATATATAAGCTCTGAAATTGTAAAACTCTTAGAAGAAAACACAAGGGTAAGCCTTCATGACCTTCAAGTTAGCAGTATTTCTTAGACACTGAAGTCAAGAGTAAGAAAAGAAAAAGATAAATTGGACTTCAGAAAGGTAGCAAATTTTGTACATCAAAAGACATCATGCACTAAAGTAAAAAGACAATGTACAGAATGGAGTATTTGCAAATCAAGTGTACACAGACACACCACAAATACATATATATGTATTTGTATCATATATAAATGATAAGGGCCTCATATCTAGAATATAGAAAGAACTAGTAACTCAGCAACAAAAAGACAACCTAACTTTAAAAATGTATGGAGTTCTTAAATAGACTTTTCTCCAAAGATAACATACAAATGACCAATAAGCACCTGAAAACGTTCTTAAAATGGTTAGTCACGAGTGAAAATGCAGGTCAGAACCACAATGAAATGCCACTTCACCCCCACTAGGATGGTATCAGTTTTTTAAAAAGGAAAATAACAGGTGTTGGTGATGATGTGGAGAAATCAGAACCTAGTACATTGCTGGTGGTAAAGTAAACTAGTTCAGGCACTGTGGAAAATAGGCTGATGGCTTTTCAGAGTTAAACACAGAATTACCCTATGACTCAGCAGCTTCACTCCTAGGTTTAAATCCAGAAGAACTGAAAAAGGTGTTTCAGCAAATAGTTGCATATGATCGTTCATAGTCGCACTTGTCGCAGTTGTCAAAAGGTGGAAGTAACCCGAGTGCCCCCTGAAGATGAATGGAAAAGTAATTTGTGGTGTGTTTGTGCATGCGCATATATATACATGGAGCAAAGTGTACATATATACACATATATGTGGTTTCACCACGCTCCACCTTCTATACAAAGTGGAATGTTATTCACCCATGAAGAGGAATGAAGCTTCCCTGGTGGCTCAGTGGTAAAGAACCATCTGCCAACAAGAAGATGCGGGTTCGATCCCTGGTCAAGAAGATCCCCTGGAGAAGGAAACGGCAACCCACTCCTGTATTCTTGCCTGGGAAATCCCATGGACAGAGGAGCCTGGTAGGGCTACCAATCCATGCGGTTGTAAAGAGTCAGATACAACTTAGTGATTAAACAACAGGAATATATGCTACAACATAGCTGAACTTCAAAAACCTTATAATGACTAAGGTAAGCCAAGCACTAAAAGTCACATATTGTGTGATTCCAGTATATGTCTGACTCTTTGTGACCCTGTGTACTATAGCCCGCCAGGCTCCTCTGTCCAGGGAATTCTCCAGGCAAGAATACCGGAGTTGGGTATTCCCTTCTCCAGGGGATCTTCCCAACCCAAGGATCAAACCTGGGTCTCCTGCATTTCAGGCAAATTCTTTGCTGTCTGAGCCACAAAGAAAGCCCCATCATATGAAATATCCAAAAGAGACAGAAAACAGGTTGGTAATTGCCAGGGCCTAGTAGGAGAGAAAAATGGGAACTGACTGCTTAATGGACACAGGGTTTCCTTTTGGGGTGATGAAAATGTTTGGGAACTAGATACAGATGGTGGTTGCACAACTTTATGGATACTAACATGTTCACTTTAAAGAGGTAAATTTTATGTTATATGAAATTTCACTTTATAAAAAATTTTGTATTTATGTATATAGCCATCTGAACATGTTCATTTACTTTAGTTTTAATATTTAATGGTTAGAATACACTTCAAGGATGAGTTTGGAGTTAAGAAGTACACATTATTCTATATAACAGATAATCAGTAAGGATCTACTATATAGGACAGGGACCTATATTCAATATCTGGTAATAACCTACGAGGGAAAAAAATCTGAAATATATATGTATACCTGAATCACTTTGCTGTACACCTGAAACAAACACCACACTGTAAATCAGCTATGTTTCAATATTTTAAAAATGGTTTAAAAAAAGAGCTGTTTACAGAATTGATCCTTGAAGCGCCTCTACAAATTCCTGGGTTCCAGTAAACAATTTGAAAACCGCTGAGCCCTTTTGACAGCATGTGTAAGGTGGGGAGCCTGCCTTGACAGGAGCAGGGAACTCATGTCTTTGCTCCATCACCGCTAGACAGCTCTCCTCCTTAGGCAGGTCTTCACCTTGTTCCCAAACCTCCAGAAACGTCTGCCCTGCCATACCAGTTCTGGCCTCTGCAGCCATGCACATCATCAGTGTGACAGCAGGTGGCAGGTGCGCTCACTGGGGCTCCTCCTAGGGCAGGCTTTCAGACTTCTGGCTGCCCTTCATAGAGTGTTCTCATGCTTGCCAGCAACTCCAGTAAAAGACAGGGGTCTTAAAAGCCTCATGTTCGTTTCTTATTAGCTGCATTGCTTTCTGATGTATGGATGTACGAAACTTACTTATACAGAGCCTTGCTGACAAACTTGCTTTTTCAATTCTTTGCTGTCACGATGCACATTTTGCAATGAAAAAATGCCTGTGCACATGTCATTTCAAAAATGTGCATAGAATAACATCCTAGACAAGGAATGATGAGGTGACAGGGAACACCTTCAAAATGTTATTGACTGTGGCCAGCACTCCCTTGGAGGCCTGTTCCATCAACCATCTTCAGGAGGACTCCTCCTGCCCGCACCATATCCAACAGTCTAATAAAAAGAGTATCTCCTTTGCATTTTAATTTGCATTCCTCTGAGTGAAGATGAACGGTTCTCTGAAGACCTATAAGACCTTCTTGAACTAACACCCAAAAAAGATGTCCTTTTCATTATAGGGGACTGGGATGCAAAAGTAGGAAGTCAAGAAACACCTAAAGGAACAGGCAAATTAGGCCTTGAAATACGGAGTGAAGCAGGGCAAAGGCTAATAGAGTTTTGCCAAGAGAACGCACTGGTCATAGTAAACACCCTCTTCCAACAACACAAGAGAAGACTACACATGGACATCACCAGATGGTCAACACCGAAATTAGACTGATTATATTCTTTGCAGCCAAAGATGGAGAAGTGCCATACACTCAGCAAAAACAAGACCGGGAGCTGACTGTGGCTCAGATCATGAAATCCTTATTGCCAAATTCAGACTTAAATTGAAGAAAGGAGGGAAAACCACTAGACCATTCAGGTATCACCTAAATCAAATCCCTTATGATAATACAGTGGAAGTGAGAAATAGATTTAAGGGACTAGATCTGATAGAGTGCCCAATGAACTATGGACGGAGGTTCCTGACATTTTACAGGAGCCAGGCATTAAGACCATCCCCATGGAACAGAAATGCAAAAAAGCGAAATGGCTGTCTGGGAGGCCTTACAAGCAGCTGTGAAAAGAGAGAAGTAAAAAGCAAAGTAGAAAAGGAAAGATATAAGCATCTGAATGCAGAGTTCGAAAGAATAGCAAGGAGAGATAAGAAAGCCTTCCTCAGTGATCAATGCAAAGAAATAGAGGAAAACGACAGAATGGGAAAGACTAGATATCTCTTCAAGAAAATTAGAGATACCAGTGGAACATTTCACGTGAAGATGGGCTCGATAAAAGACAGAAATGGTATGGACCTAACAGAAGCAGAAGATATTAAGAAGAGGAGGCAAGAATACACAGAAGAACTGTACAAAAAAGATCTTCAGATAATCATGACCCAGATAATCACGATGGTGTGATCACTCATCTAGAGCCAGACATCCTGGAATGTGAAGTCAAGTGGGCCTTAGAAAGCATCACTACCAACAAAGCTAGTGGAGGTGATGGAATTCCAGTTGAGCTATTTCAAATCCTGAAGATGATGCTGTGAAAGTGCTGCACTCAATATGTCAGCAAATTTGGAAAACTCAGCAGTGGCCACAGGACTGGAAAAGGTCAGTTTTCATTCCAATCCCAAAGAAAGGTAATGCCAAAGAATGCTCAAACTACTGCACAATTGCACTCATCTCACACGCTAGTAAAGGAATGCTCAAAATTCTCCAAGCCAGGCTTCAGCAATATGTGAACTGTGAACTTCCAGATGTTCAAGCTGGTTTTAGAAAAGACAGAGGAACCAGAGATCAAATTGCCAACATCTGCTGGATCATGGAAAAGGCAAGAGAGTTCCAGAGAAACATCTATTTTTGCTTTATTGACTATGCCAAAGCCTTTGACTGTGTGGATCACAATAAACTGTGGAAAATTCTTCAAGAGATAGGAATACCAGACCACCTGACCTGCCTCTTGAGAAACCTATATGCAGGTCAGGAAGCAGCAGTTAGAAGTGGACATGGAACAACAGACTGGTTCTAAATAGGAAAAAGAGTACGTCAAGGCTGTATATTGTCACCCTGCTTATTTAACTTATATGCAGAGTACATCATGAGAAACGCTGGGCTGGAAGAAGCACAAGATGGAATCAAGATTGCCGGGAGAAATATCAATAACCTCAGATATGCAGATGACACTACCCTTATGGCAGAAAGTGAAGTGGAACTAAAAAGCCTCTTGATGAAAGTGAAACAGGACAGTGAAAAAGTTGGCTTAAAGCTCAACATTCAGAAAACTAAGATCCTGGCATCCGGTCCCATCACTTCATGGGAAATAGATGGGGAAACAGTGGAAACAGTGTCAGACTTTATTTTTCTGGGCTCCAAAATCACTGCAGATGGTGATTGCAGCCATGAAATTAAGACATTTACTCCATGGAAGGAACGTTATGAGAAACCTAGACAGCATATTTAAAAGCAGAGACATTACTTTGCCAACAAAGGTCTGTCTAGTCAAGGCTATGGTTTTTCCAGTGGTCATGTATGGATGTGAGAGTTGGGACTGTGAAGAAAGCTGAGCACCAAAGAATTGATGCTTTTGAACTGTGGTGTTGGAGAAGACTCTTGAGAGTCCCTTGGACTGCAGGGAGATCCAACCAGTCCATCCTAAAGGAGACCAGTCCTGGGTGTTCATTGGAAGGATAATGCTGAGGCTGAAACTGCAATACTTTGGCCACCTCATGTGAAGAGTTGACCTATTAGAAAAGACCCTGTTGCTGTGAGGGATTGGGGGCAGGAGGAGAGGGGGACGACAGAGGATGAGATGGCTGGATGTCATCACCGACTCGATTCACATGAGTCTGAGTGAATTCCGGGAGTTGGTGATGGACAGGGAGGCCTGGCGTGCTGCGATTCATGGGGTTGCAAAGAGTCAGACACGACTGAGTGACTGAACTGAACTGACTGATAATGCCTATCTGTATGTCAGTAACACATTCTTTTGATTACTGTAGTTTTGTAGTAAATACTTTTCAAAGTTTATTTATTTATTAACGTATAGTTGATATACAATATCAGGTTAGATTCAGGTGGCAGAGTAAAAGTTTTGAAATTTGCAAGTGTGAGTCTTCCAACTTTGTTCTTTTTCAACATTATTTTGACTTCCTGTTTGGGGCTCCTCTTGTATGTACAATGTTAAAACATTAGACAATAGCAAAACATAATGTGTGTCCATGGTTTAGCTTTATACACATAAATGTTACCAATTTAAACTTTTATAAATAATTTTTAAAAAGAATATGTAATCTCTGTAAATACAAATATACTGTTTAGTTAAAAAAAAAAAAGAACCAGGCAGAACACTGTGTAGAGTTTGCTGCCACTAAAATTTTTAAAAGAATTACCTGTATATACATAGCATAACCCTGGAAAAATATGCTCTTAGTGCTAAAAGAACTTGACTCCTGAGAAACTGGATTGCTGGGAAGCAGGGATAGACGGGAGATTCCCTTTCACTGACTTCTTTTTGTTCCTTTTGAATTTTTGTAAATTACATATGCGTATGTTGTTGTTGTTGTTTAGTCGCTAAGTCGTGTCCTACTCTTTGCAACCCCATGGACTTAACCTGCCAGGCTCCTCTGTTCATGGGATTTCCAGGCTCCTCTGTTCATGGGATTTCCAGGCAAGAATACTGGAGTGGGTTCCCATTTCCTTCTCCAGGGGATCTTCCGGCCAAAGGACTGAACCCCGGCTCCTGAGTCTGCTGCATTGTCAGACAGATTCTTTACCAATGAGCCACCAAGGAAGCCCATATATGCATACTGATTTAAATTAAATTAATTAAATTGCCAAACTCTCCATCTGAACCCAGAATGTAATAGTGTATCTTTATGTGAGTTAAGAAAAACTTCTGGAAGAAAGATGGTGATCAGTTTGCAGGCAGTGGCTTTCATCCCCTTCCTGGGTCCCTATGTGAGCTCTGGCTCCTACTTGTGAAAGAACAGCCAGGACTGGAGATGAAGCCAATGGGTCTGTAAAACAGTGCTTTCTTGATGTGATGTTAATTGGCCCCATGGGGACCAAATGAGTTCATCAATCCAGGCAACATATGGTCACCTATCAAAATTACAAAGTTTGATTAAATGGTTTACAATTATTTTATTTTTGCTTACTATTTATATTTCAACTTGTTTAGAGCAGGTGGAGGGGGAATATCAGCTTCATTGATTAGCTCTAGTCCTGGATGTTAAATGTAAAAAAGATGAAATATACTGCTATATAATAACTTTTTGTTATCTTGGAATTAGCTGCATTTTAAAATATTATAAAGCTTAAGAATTCATACATGGATGTATGAAAAAGTAATCCCTGCTAAAATACAGAACAATTATTTCTTTTAGAACTTCTGTGTGTGACAGGTATCTGTTCTAGTCAATCAAAATGTTAATTTCCCCATAATTATGCACAGAGTGCAAAGAATGTAGGAAATATTTAATATGCAGAGGCTTATCTCAGGGACTGACAGCTCCTGTAGGAAAACCACATCTTATTCGCCTACAGAATGCAAATTCGAGACTGAGCTCAGTAAAAGGGCCCTGACTCCCTTAAAAAATAACAATTTACTCTCCATTAATGAAAGAGCCTATCATATAGCATAGGACAATTATTTCAGTTTGCCTCAAATTAGAAGTATTTCAGAAGAAACATGGCCTACTGAGTTGAGCATTAAAATATTCATGAAAAGAATATCTTCAAAGAGATTAATAATTATAAATGCTGGGCTCAATGTATGAATATACAGAACTCCAAGAAAAAATGTTCTGAGGTCTAGAAGGTGCTAGATTTTCAAGCTAAACAACGCCTTTAACAAAGTCAAATGAGATAGTGGATACAAAGCCACGACTGCTTCTTGCTAATCTGTAATCATGGCTTCTTCTTCCTCCTTCCAAGTTTTCCCTTTCCAGGGAAAGGCACCAGACGCTGGGGCTCATCCGAGACTCTTTCTGTTAGGCCTCAGTTCATTTGCTCACCAAGGACCAACTTCTGCTTGTCCTGAGTACTTTATGAAACCATTACTCTCTCCCCTTCCTCAGCTGAGTCTGTTTCTTTCCCCCTTAACAAGGCATGATTGCTGTTTCCTCACTGAGCTCCGTCCTTTTGTTCCTGACCTGTCCCTCTCTCACCTTTAATTCCACCCCTACACTGTCACCACAGTGACCTTAGCCGCCCCTGACTGTTACTGTCTCTGCTTAAAATGCTACTGCCTGCGTAGAGCGTGTGTCCACTGCTCCTGTGTGGCATGCCGCACGGGTCCTTCCTGACGCAGCATGTACACCTCAGCCCCCACCAATGGATGTCTTCCACTTCAGGCTCCAGTGTTGACACTCTCCAGTTTTTTCGTTCAACTGGCTATTTCTGACTCATTTTCTGAGGCTCAGTTCAAGTGTCTCTCTGGCTTCCTGGATTCTCAGCTGAGAAGCCCTCACCCTTCCCTAGCCCTGACCATATTACAGCATTTATCACATTTTACCAACTGGATTTTTATATGTATCTGAATCCCTCACCAAGTATAAGTTCCAAGAGCACAAGAACTATGTCTAAGTATTTTTGTGGCATCCTACGCTTTATACAGGCCCTGGAACACAGTGGGTGGTCAAGGAATTGACCTGAAAGGAGCTGCTATATGATATGCAGATTATATAAATGAAGTATGTAATTCAATTTAAATGCATTTGGGTTATGGCAAAAATATACATATGATAAAAAACTAGAAATTTGCTTAAAATATGAACTTAAAATCTTCAACCTGCTATATTTGGGGATAAATTTCCTATTTCAAGTGGTTATTTTCTGAGAAAAATTAATTTTTACTTATTTATATTCTGTATTGTTCTTAGAAGGATTTTAGATAGTAGAGAAATAAATCAAGATGGTATGAGATCAAATTCAAAAAAAAGATCTTTTGGAAACAACTATATAAATACGTTTACTTCATCCCAATAAAATATTCAACAATGGTAATTTATGAACTTGGTAATTTCATGAACTGACTTTTTCTTTTTTGTCCTTACAAACTGTGACCTTTAAATATATATATATATGTATATATATATATGACTTTCAACAGAGCAGTAAAATCTTTAAAAAGTCTAAAAAAAAATCCTATGTTTATAAAAATAACCACTATATTTAAGTAAAGATTTTCTCTGTCAGAATACACAGGAAAAGTTTTATTATTATTTAAAATGCAATCAAACTTTTCACAATGCTTTGAAAGAATTAAAGTTGCAATGGTAAGAAAAATCAATTTACTTTAGAGGATGGAACAGAACAGGCAGCATCCGAGGAAACTATAACTGGCAGCTATTTCACTGATGCCTGTTATCACTGCTGAAGCATTAAAATACTGGCTGAAATGAATAGGAAAGTAAACAAATAAAATAACATGGTAGTACCAAAACACTGCCCTGGAGTGTCTTCACATTGGGTTCTAGTCCTTCCTACTCAAAGTGTGGCTGTGAGAGGAGAGCACTGCTATCACCTGGGAGCCTGTGAGAAATACAGACTCAGGCCCCACCACTGATCTACTCATCAGAATCTGCATTTTAAACAAGACCCTCCGATGATGTATAGGCATATTAAAGCTTGAGAAACTGTTTTTGGTGACCCTGCAATTTTCCCATGCAAAGTTCTGGCCTGAAAATAGAATCTCCTTGCTGAAGCCTACCCCTAAGGATAAAACTAAGGGTTAACTTCATAGCTGTCTTCTAGGTCTATCTGAAGCAAAAGAATTAAATACTAAATTAACTTAATTCCAATACCAAAATTACCATCTTAGACACATACACCGACACATACCTGTATCTTTTCACTAACAATTATTTGAATTCATTTTGGTGAAAGATCACTAGAGATTATAGTTTCCATGTCCTTTGTTTCATAGAATCATTATCATTCTAGATAAAAGAAATCTAAGATTATCTGGAAGCCCATCAAAATCTTTTAGTTGCTTATTCTACTATTTAATACTACCAGGAAATACTACCAGTTTTTCACTCATAAACTAAATTCCTACACTATCTTAATTCCATTTCTTCTTCCTCCATCATTAGTTACCAGCAACCCCATTCTTTACAGCTTTAGTTTAGGTGATAATTCTGGAGGACCTGGATCAAAGTGGGCAAAACTTGTACTATGTGGTCCTAAAATAAAATCTCCAAAGTTACAAAATATAATCTGTGATCCTGGAGGATATAACATAAACATAACTGGTATCAGACAAGGAGCTTTAAAAAGTAATTTCAGGGAATAATATGATCCAGCATAGAAAACTTGGTATAATGCAGCATGAAATGTATTATAAAGTATTCTTTATAAAAATGGCCTTCTAAAAAAGACTTCATCTTGTAAGAACGGGTTTTGATTTAATGTTTTCTTCTCTGGCATCAATCTGAAAACTATTAAGATGTTCAGTCTGACCAAAAAAAGAACTGAAATAAGTTATACAAGTTGATTCAGGTTTCACATGAGAACTTGGTAGCAAGGGTTCTTCCCCAAATGACAAACAGCAATGAATGAGCATAATCTGCAACGAAAGGAGCAGAGCACTGAGGTCAGGGAGCAAGGCACTGAGGTCAGGGAGCAGGGCACTGAGGTCAGGGTGCAGGGCAAAGTCTGAACAGCATGATCACTCCTTCTGAGAGAGGGGATTCTAGAAATACATCCCAAACCAAAGATGAGAGATTTCAAAACTTTTATGAAGGAAAAAAAAAAATCCTTCTACCTTTAAAGTCAAGTAGAAGTTTATTTTTAAAATATGTATAATATAAAAGTCATACATTAAAATATAATACTGGCTGGTGAGAGAGGCACTCCCCCATGGACCCTGCGTACCCCTACTGAGTGGCCGAAGAACGCAGTCTTAGCCTCTCTTCATCCGGGCCACTTCTCAGGGCTGTGTCTGCAGTAACCTTTGATGAATGACCTAATGCCTTCCCCCGACACACAGCAGGCACTCATACTTGCTCTGACAGCAGTCACCCCTCAGCAACCAGAACACAACCCAATGCACACGCAGGCATCTGTGGTGGGGCCTTTACATTGCCCTGGGTGATGTCAGCTTGTAAAGAGGGTGAAATCCAAGACCCTTCACAGTTCTTCATATGGACACTGAAAAAAATCATCTCTATTATTGAGATTTATCTTACCGGATCCAGGTTCTTAAATAGCAGGATGTCTTTGCAAGCCTCTTGCAATCGATTTCTCTGATCGTCAGTTTTGGGATGTATAATCTACAAGAACACCAAATCCACAATTAGACTAGTCTCCTTACTCATAATGGATAACATTTCCTAGCGGGACATTAGAAGGAAGAATGGTTACAGTTGAGGTTCACTTTAGGTGACTAGACATTAACTACCAGCCTGCTAATAGGGGAAAGTAATACAACTTGTCTCAGGGAGGTGGTGGGCATTAATCAATACAGCCCTTGAATGTTTTCCAAAGAAGTGTTTCCCCCAGGTTAGCAAGTTCATTCTGTAAAGGTCTGGATGGGCTAATCACTAAAGACTCTGAAGGTCCAGCGGGAACATAAAAAAGGACTAAGTGTTGTAACAGTTATGTTGAAAATCTACAGACTGTCTTTATTCTGTTCGCATGCTAAGTCCCTTCAGGTATATCTGACTCTTTGCGACCTCACCTGGAAGCCCATCAAAATCTTTTAGTCCCTATTCTACTATTTAATACTACCAGGAAATTTTTCCACTAATAGTCTGCCAGGCTCCTCTGTTCACAGGATTCTCCAGGCAAGAATACTGAAGTGGATTGCCATGCCCTCCTCCAGGGGATCTTCCCGACCCAGGGATCAAACCCTTATCTCATGTCTCCCACATTGGCAGGCAGATTCTTTGCCTCAAGCACCACCTGGGAAGCCCTTATGCTGTTTAATACTCTTAATATTCTTTAATACTGTTTCTTAATTTTTACCACTAAACTTAATACTCTTTCAGAATGTAGCCCCTTTCTTTAAAACTTGATAAAATGTCTAGATGTGAGTAAATTCTTACCTGTATATTAGATATTAAATACATTTTATGCATAACACATTTAACCGAGCCCACAGGGAGTGATTTTGCACAGGGAGCAAGCAATCATGTACTGGCACATCAGGAGACTATGGATTTGAGGGAAAATGAATCTAACACTCCTGGTGCGCTCATTTGAGAATGAGCTCAAAGAAGACCACTGCCCGAGGTGCTCAAGCTTCCAACCTGGAGGGCGAAGGCCAAGAGAATGCCCTCGGTAAGTGAGCTGGCCATCTCTTCAGAGTCCCTTCTGACCACCGGAAGGCTCAACTGACTTGGACCCAAAGGCCCGTTCTTTTGTGAACATGGGTACCATATAACTATAAAATGGGGTAACGAGGCAAGAGATGGTCCTAAAAGCAGAAGACACCTCGTGGGTCTCCTGGAGACCCTCACATCACCTTTTCCTGCTCTAATGTCACACACACAGTGACCAGAGGACATGGTGATGAGTAGGGGGCCCCACCATCAGAACCACCAGGGTCGGCCGGTGCTGAGCTTTGTGTCCATGACTATATCAAAACTCACAATGGGAAATTAAAACCAGCATTTTAAACCCATCTCAGATGGCTAAAAAGCCAGAGGCCCGAGAAGAACTGAGGAAATGTACAGTATATGTGTGCTATTTATATGGGTACTGTTCACATACTATTAGCCAGTTAGAGGAGGAAGCTGTTGCAGATTTTTCTTTAAAAGGGCAAGGGATATGCAAGCTAGTGTTTCCTATCTAACCAATATTCACATCAAACTAGATTCTATTATGGCACGTGGACCTAGAAAAAGCAGATCCTGCTGCCTAAGAACTCACTGCTGTTTAAGAAACTTTAAAAATTTGGATATGAACTAAATCATGCCAACCAAAATTCGTATCTGCCTACGTCAAATAAGGATGATTTTAACACAATCAAACAAAACAAAAAGTTATTTCTCACTTCACAAAAACCATCTGGAACTTCAAACTGAAGTGATCATAAATGTTTGCCTACTGAGAAGCTCTCTCCTCAGAAAGAAAAGGTTGGGGATACCATGTCACAGATGTTGAAAATAATTTCCTGAGCCCAAGGTGGAGCCACCCCTGCCCAGGGTGCCACATCAGCAAAGCAAAGCTGAGATCACTCCCATGTCTCTAGAAACGCTCCACTTTGCCAGCAATACAGTATATCCAGTCAGCCGATCCCCAAAGGCCAAGCCAAATCTGGGCTCTATGCTCACTTCCTTGTTCCTCATTCACTTTCTCTTTTTCTCTTCCTTGTTCCTTATTCTTTATCCTCTAAAAGCTTCCTGCCCTCCACCCTACTGTGCAGTTCTCTGGACCCTCGGGAATGGAGACTGCCTGCTTCATGCAGCCTTAAATAAAATGTATATCACCGAAACTGTCTTCTTCAATCATTTTCAGCACCATATTGCACCTGACTTACTTTTGCCATCAATTTAAGTCTTTCTCCCCAGCCCATTCACTTTGCATGAACACCTCACACAAAAGCCTGTCTTCTTCTCTCTTTCTCCTGCTACTTCTCTTATGAATTCACAGTTCCGAATTTTGTTTCTCCATCCTGCTACCGCTGCTACTGCGTACTGCTCTCCTCCCTGCTTTCTTTATTCCCCTCTCTTCCTTCTGCCTGCCATCACTCGTCGGGTCTTTTATCTACCATAGTCGCCCCTCACCCTCAACCTCTGCCATTAAAATTCCTGCTCTGCATGCTGAAAAGCAAACAGTCAGAAATCAGGTGAATCTTTGAAGCTCTGCCCTCCCTGCCCTGTACCAACTGTTCAGATGCTCTCCTCCTCCTACAGACTCATTTCCTTCTGTTGGGTTTGGTGGGATCTGACATCTGAGATCTGCATCTAGACAATTAAGGTCTTCTGCAATGTGCATAAGCGTGATTTCTACTAGGGGCATTTTTGGTTTTTATTATTTATTTCTGATTTCAAGATAAAAATCTTTTTGTTCAAACAAATGTTGATGTGGCATTTACCATGTGCCAGGCACTGTTTTAAGGGCTTCACAAATGTTAGTTTTATTCTAGTAATAGGGAGTGTCGATGGCACAGTGGTAAAGAATCTGCCTGCCAATGCAGGAGACCCAAGAGACATGGGTTTCATCCCTGGGTCGGAAAGAGTCCCTGGAGGAGGAAATGGCAACCCACTCCAGTATTCTTGCCTGGAAAATTCCATGGACAGAGGAGCTTGGCAGGCTATAGTCCATAGGGTCACATTCCGCTGTATTCAACTGAGCGCGCGCACACACACATCCTAGTAACAGGCCCCATGAAGCAGGTGACTGCTCAGTGAAATAAGTCAGACAGAGAAAGACAAACAATGCATGGCCTCTCAAAAGGAAAGATGTAAGAAAATCAACTTGCTCAGGCAACTTCTTCAATGTGACACAGTTGAGAAGTTGTAGTGCTGGGATTCACCCCAGGCAGGCTAGCCACAGAGTTCTTACTATAAGCCAAGGTCAGCACACCATTGCCTGAAGGCCACATTTCTTTCTGTAGGATCCCTACACTGAGAATGATTTTTTTAATGACTGTGGGAGGATAATCAAAAGAATGTTTCCTAACATATGAAAAGTATAAGAAATTCAAATCTCCACAAGTAAAGTTTCATGGGTCACAGCCACACGTGTTTATTTATGTATTATCTACGGCTGCTTTTAAGCTGAAACAGCAGAGCTGAAGAGTTGTGACAGAAACTGAAAGGCCCCCAAAGCATGAAGTATCGATTATTTGAAAATAGAATTCCCAGGAAAAAAAAAACTTTACAGGAAAAGTTTGTCAACTACTGCTATAAACCTCTGTAGCCTTTCAATTTAAAAAAAAATAGAAGAAACAATAAAACTGACTGACACCTTTTCTTTAAAGAAAACACTGTGTCTATTTTGTTAAGCAAGGGAAGTCTGTACAAGATGTTTTCATATCTATCCAATATGTTCTCCACACAGAGCTGAAAGTAATCTTTTAAAAGTTTAAATCAGAACACCCCATTCTCCAGAGTAAACCCTCGGTAGAGGCCATCACATTCCTACCTCCTCCTCCGCCTTCCCCTCAGCCACTCAGCTCCAGCCACACCAGCCCTCACTCAGAGCCTCCGACTCTTCCCACTCTGATGGGCGTGGGTCAACCCAAAATGCACTGCCAGACTTTTGGCAAGATCCTCTCCACGTTCATCCTCTGGTCTCACTTCAAGGAGTCCTTCTCCCACTATTCTGTTTCATTAGGGACCTAGTTGATCTCGGGGGTCTGGTTTTAATTCCTACACCCTATCACACTGTCCTTTCAACAGTTCATATTTTGTGACTGCTAATTTGCTAGCTTTCTGTTAGCTTCTGTTATTAGACTCTGAGCTCCAAGACAGCAAGGACTTGTCCATCATGTTCACCACTGTATACTTAGCATTCGACCAGATATGCAGAAAGCACTCCCAAAACATTTCATGGAGTACAAAATGAAGAAGTACTCCACTCTTAAATTTACTAGCTCTTCTCTGCCCATTTCTACATGCTCGATGTACATAACCCTTACATTTTCATTTATTAAAGGTATTCCAAGTAAAATCTAATTTGTTATTTTCCAAAGTCAATCTTACATACTTAAATTTTCTTTGAATACATATCATTTTATAAAAAATAAATATCTATTTACACAGCTCTGAGATTACAGGTTGTTGTTGTTGTTGCTTAGTCACTAAGTTGTATCCAACTCTTCATGACCTTACAGACTGTAGCCCACCAGGCTCCTCTATCCATGGGATTCTCTAGGTAAGAATACTGGAGTGGGTTGCCATTTCCTTCTTCAGGGGATCTCTCAGACACAGGGATCAAACTTGTGTCTCCTGCCTGGCAGGCAGATTTTTTTTTACCACTGGCCCACCAGGGAAGCCCAATAAAATAAACAGAGTCTTTGAAATAAGGCAAAATGTCCAAATGAAAAGTTAATTTATCAAAATTCACTGTATGATTTCCTTATGGACATTTTCTAAAGCCAATTAATTTTGAAATCTGTAATAATCATTTCTAAAGGCTATGGTACAAACTGCCTTATAGTATCTATTAGTAAGACAAAAAATTGTACAGTTTTTAGCAACATGTTTCGAGAAGAGTCAACTTAATGAAAACCCCAAGACATTTTATTATGATTAATCATTAATTAATTACCAAACATCTACTAAAGTAACATTGAAGGGTGACAGGCACAACTTGGGTTGAATGTCCAACCTACAAGATGCCTCCTTCACCAGGAACTGCCCTTATCTATCTATTTATATACCTTTAAAAAAATTATAGTTAATTTACAAAGTTGTGTTAGTTTCAGATGTAAAGCAATTGATTTATATATATATATACACACACATATATATATATATGTTTTTCAGATTCTTTTCCATTATAGGTTATTATAAATACTGAATATAGTTCACTGTGCTATGTCGGTCATTGTTCTTTACCTATTTTATAAATACATATATATAGTGGTGTGTACATGTTAATCCCAAACACCTAATTTCTCTCTCCCCCAACTCCCACTAGCTACTACAGTAACCATAAATTTGTTTTCTATGTCTACGAGTCTATTTCTGTTTTGTAAATAAATTGATGTATACAATTTTTTAAGATTTCATATACAAGTGATGCCATATGATTATCTGTCTTTGTCTTACTTCACTCAGTATAGCAATTTCTAGGTTGTTCTGTGTTGCTACAGAGGGCACTGCTTCATTCTTTTTTGTGGCTGAGTAGTATCCATTGTATATATTTGCCACATCTTTATCCATTCACCTGTGGAGGGACATTTAGGCTGTTTCCAAGTCTTGGCTATTATATAAATGGTGCTGCTATGAACACCACAGTACATGCATCTTTTTGAATTAAAGTTTTCTCTGGATATATGCCCAGGAGTGGGATTGCTGGATACCCTCATTTTAAGTGAGGCCAGTTAAGTCTGTACTCCTTGGCCTGACCCCCAACCCCAAGGGTCAAGTCTGTGAAAACTCTCCACAAGGAAACTAGGATTGTGAACTGAGAGAGACAGAAGAGCTAGTGGCAGCTGAGTCCCTTTCAGTAAGTGCTACACCAGTGCTGTGAAAGGACCCCAGAAGGGGCTGACTCCTGCCTGCTAGCCACAGCCTGGGGTTTTCTTTAACTCTCTCAGGAATTCTGTAAGATCTCCAAGCACATGTCCAATAGTCCCCTAATGTTTTTGTTTTTTAATCTCAATGTGATTAGGGGTTTCTTTCCCCCAGCCAAATGATTCTTATCTGGTATAGCCCTCCCAACAAGACTGTCAGCAATTAGTTGGAGTGATCCAGTCAAACCACTTTACCTATGGCATGGACCAAATGGTAGCTAACAGTCGTCGAGTCCATGAGATACCATATATTGCTTTCAAACTATATTTTTAAAAGTTCTTTTTAATTTAAATTTTTACTAAGTCAAACCAGATCATCAAACATCTCAATTACTAAGCTTTATCATATACATTTATACACAAAGTATGATTCGAGTAGGAAATGACAACCCACTTCAGCATTCTTGCCTGGAAAATTGCATGCAAAGAGGAGTCTGGAGGGCTACAGTCCATGGGGTTGCAAAGAGTCAGACATGACTGAGCACATATACATACACACATACACACACACACAATGCTGTCTTCAAAGTAACCTATTATTGTTTCATTGAAATACATAATAGGATAGGGGAGGGTTGTTTGGACCACATTATAGTGGTTATAGCACATTGAACATTAGTGATGATACCTTGACCTTAAGGCAACATAATTTTCAGACTGGAATTTATGCATTTTATAAAAATATGTAAGTTTTGGTTCTCAGAAGTGAATATTGCAAGTCTGGTACTGTCCCCATCATGGACAATTGTGAAACGGGATTTCCTTCAAAATCATCTGTGTCATTTAAGGTTCCTGATCTATCACTGGATTTTATTTACATTTCAGGGAGCTTAATGATGTAATGTCTTAGGGACTCAAGTATTCTGCTTTTCTATAAAACTCAATCTTACTGAAGTATTTTTCAGAGCTACAGAAACAGATTTTCTTTTCATTTTTTAACACCAAATGAAAAAAAAGAAACTTTTGCAATGAACTCAAAAATAAATAAATAAATGATTACTTTCCATTTCCAGGCTCAGTAATCTCCTATTTAGTTTACTTTCTACTAAATAAGTAATAGGAGAATGGAATGAAAGGACACAGCTTAAAAAGTGTTTCAAAGCAGACAAATTCTTACAAAAACATTAGGCCCTCCAAATCAGTTTCTGAGTAAACAATCAGATACACAGATTTTAAAAAATAATAACTTCTGTACTGACACTTTAGATGTAATTTTATTGTGTCTGTTGTTGTTTCAGAGTAAGCATCTGTTGTGATAAATTAGTAGGAGCAAAAGTCTTTTCCCAGTATTTTTCTTTGCTAGAAATACTTACTTGTCTAAGAAAAATAACATTATCACTTTGGGAAAGATAGCTAAAAACATTTTTCATCACAGGCTGTATTTTTGCAAGAGAAATAAAAGCACAACTTCAGTGAGTTATGATGTCCATCTTTCCTTTTATCCAAAGAGAGAGATGCTTTGGATCAAAGTAACTACACAGAACATGAAGCAGTAAGCTATCAGAGAGAAGACTACAAAAAGAAACAGTCAAAATAATTCCATTATGCTTTCTGTTAATCTATAAGCCTGTTAACATCTTTTCTATTACTATTTTCCCTATCCAAGACAAGAGTATAATGTAAAATTAATGTATTCAGTAAGTTACATACCCTGGATTCAGCATCGTCTTCTTCTTCATCAGGGTTATAAGCTTCTGCACATACTGTAAAGATAAACATGGAAATTTTAAAGATTCTTTCACCAAGAAACATGCTACAATAAATATATCTTTAAAAATTAATGAGCAAAAAGAATGCTGTGGTGTAAAAAAGCATGAATCCACCTCATCCAGGGCAAGTAGTCTACCCTCCAAAGCCAGTCTGCTATTGCAATTTATACGTTATTTACTAAAACATAAAGCTGCCCTTTTAGGCACTGACAACTTCTTTTCTTTCTTTTACTCAGAGAAACATAGCTAACCTCTTTCACCTTCATTTCCAAGCTGGAGAAATGGTTAAGATCCAAAATTACTGGAAAGAACAGGCACACACAAAATCTAAGTCTGCTTTGAAATGGTCAATTTAATCATGCAATTATGAGTAACTTGCATAAATTATCCATAATTCAATCTTCCAGGAATAAATACTATTAATATTTTGCATAGTCCTTTCCAGTCTTTATTCTGAGCTCAGTTCATACTGCATTCAAAATTTTAAAACTTGTTTTTTCATTTAACACTGTAAGAATTCTGCATGCCATTGGAAACATTTTATAAATATTTTTTAAAGACTAGTTATTTATCATAAGCTCCAATTTACTACTCCCCTTAATGCTAGACAGAAAATTGGCTTCTATTGAAACAACCTTGCAGTAAATATCTTAATGCACAAATATTTGTCTACATTTCAGATTATGTTGTGGAATTATTCCCAGATGTTATTTTGGGGGCTAAAAGGTATGACAACTTTTAAGTCATATTTATCATGACATTTCTTCGCAGGGGGATTATACCCATCCAGTGTTCTATAAGGAATGTGTGAGGAGACTCCCCTAAATGGTACCACAGAGTTAGATATTATTGACAGTTTAAATGGAAAAAAGATTAAAATTTTTAAGTATTATTGAATTTGAACAATTTTCAAATGTTTGTAGGCAGACTGTATATCCTCTTTTGTCCCTATGCCTGAGATATTTACTTCTGTATTTTATTTTCTTTTTGATTTACACCGGTTTCTCAATACAAGTTTGACATATCTCTTATAATCATTTTATCCAATTTTCTTTTTTTCTTTGGCTATGCTATGTGCTTGCAGGATTTTAGACTATGGATTAAACTCAGACCAAGGCAGTGAAAGCATGGAGTCCTAACTATTGGACGGCAGGAAATTCCGTCCAGTTTGCTTTTTAACTATAATTACTGGAGAAGGAAATGGCAACCCACTCCAGTGTTCTTGCCTGGAGAATCCCAGGGACAGGGGAGCCTGGTGGGCTGCCATCTCTGGGGTCGCACAGAGTCGGACACAACTGAAGCAACTTAGCAGCAGCAACTCATGTTTTTTGTTTTTAATGTAATGGCATCGAGAAAAAAAATTCCCCAATATGATTTAAACCCAATGTTAAATATCACAAAAGTACCACTGCTTCAGAGTTTGATATTTGCAAATCTTTTTTATTTGCAGATTTACAGATGTGTAGCTTCTCTTCTTTCAGTTTGTAAAGGGAGACCTTTTTACATTTATGCTTTAATCCAGGTGGTGCTAGTGGTAAAAAACCCACCTGTCAATGCTGGCGATACTAACAGTCACGTGTTCAATCCCTAGGTCGGGAAGATCCCCTAGAGGAGGGGATGGGAACCCACTCCAGTATTCTTGCCTGCAGAATCCCATGGACAGAGAAGCCTGGCAGGCTACAGTCCATAGGGTTGCAAGGAGCCAGGCATAACTGAAGAGACTTAGCACACACACTTTAATCCATGTGGACTTGATTCTGGTGTGGACATAGAAATTTAAAGAGCAGAGGACAGATGAAAGGCTGACAAATATCCTTCCAGGGGCCTCAGAAGTACTGTCATCTTTAGTCCAAGGATTGTCAATATTATTATGAAATCTGCCAGTAGCTTTCTTTTTATAGGCATTGTTCTATACACCTTAGCCAGTGAGTGATTCTTAACCAGGGCCTATTCTGTCCCCCAGCATGACATTTAGGCAACATCTGGAGACATTTTGGCTGTTACATCTGTAGGAGGTTAAGCTGCTGGGGGAAGCTAGGAGACACCCCATCACGCACAGGACAGCTCTCCCTCATCCCTCCTTCCAACAAAGAATGATCTGATCCAAAATGTCAACAGGGCTGAGGCTGGGAAGCCTTGACCAGGTGTATATTTTCTCCTTCGTCTCACAACAACCCTAGGTGTCGTATCACCACTTCGGAGATGAAAGAACAGGGCACAGTTATATATCTTGGCTAAGATCACACAATGTGGTACAACCACAGGATTTGATCCCAGGGCTGTCTAGCTCACTCCAAATGCCCTATTCTTCTTTTTTTATGTTTTTAAAAGCAGCTTTATTGAGATATAATTCACATGCCATACAATTCACCCATGTAAAGTGTACACTCAATGTTTTCGGTATATTACATTATTAATTTTTTGTAGCAGGTCCTGGAACTTCATTCCTTTTTATGGAAAGGGCTTGTTCTCAACCACTGTTTTGCCCTTGCTGGCTTCGGTGAATTCACCAACACAATGCCTGGACCTCAGCCTTCTGCCTCAGAAATCTAACAGAAGGAGGCCTTTTCCCAGGGACAGGCTCCCATTAAAGAACCTCACTGATGAATATCACCAGGATGCCAGCTTAGTAACTAACTTCCTGAATTATTATGGAGTCACCATAACTAGCCAGCTCTCTCCCTGAAGGAAGACCATGGAAGTCAAATCACAACTAAAAGCTTCCTTGGTGAGAAGATGGGAGGAGGAGAGTCTGTCAAATAAACTATTTAATGCATCAGTCTGGGACAGCCTAATGTGGATGAAAGTGAAAGAGGAGAGCTAAAAAGTTGGCTTAAAGCTCAACATTCGGAAAACTAAGATCATGGCATCTGGTCCCATCACTTCATGGCAGATAGATGAGGAAACAGTGGAAACAGTGGCTGACTTTATTTTTCTGAGTTCCAAAATCACTGCAGATGGCGACTATAGCAATGAAATTAAAAGATGCTTACTCCTTGGAAGGAAAGTTATGACCAATCTAGACAGCATATTAAAAAGCAGAGACACTACTTTGCCAACAAAGGTCCGTCTAGTCAAGGCTATCATTTTTCCAGTGGTCATGTATGGATGTGAGAGTTGGACTATAAAGAAAGCTGAGTGCTGAAGAATTGATGCTTTTGAACTGTGGTGTTGGAGAAGACTCTTGAGAGTCCCTTGGGCTGCAAGGAGATCCAACCAGTCCATCCTAGAGGAGATCAGTCCTGGGTGTTCACTGGAAGGACTGATGCTAAAGCTGAAACTCCAATACTTTGGCCACCTGATGCAAAGAGCTGACTCATTGGCAAAGACCCTGATGCTGGGAAAGATTGAGGGCAGGAGGAAAAGGGGACGACAGAGGATGAGATGGTTGGATGGCATCATCGACTCGATGGCCATGGGTTTGGGTGGACTCAGGGAGTTGGTGATGGACAGGGAGGCCTGGCGTGCTGCGGTTCATGGGGTTGCAAAGAGTCAGACACGACTAAGCCACTGAACTGAACTGAACTGAACTGGGACAGCCCAAGACACACACGTGCAACACACACAGTCCTGAGAACGTGGCCCAGACTCTAGAATTGTGTTGCCACAACTTTCCTAAAAGCAGGATAGCATCTACCTCTAAAGCTTGGCTCTGTAATTTTCTTTTTCCCTGTCTGACCAACCTCACAGGCAGGACTGATATATAACTTGCAGGGCTCAGTGCACAGTGAAAATACAGGCCCATTTTCATAAATTAAAAAATTTAAGAGGACAAGAGCAGAACATTAAACCAAAGCCAAGGCCCTTGGGAGTGTGGAGACCACAAAGTCAACCATTCTAATGGTATCTGTATGTTCAGTGAGGTGATATTGTAAGATATTATGTTCTTCAAGGTAACCTGTGATATATAGCACCTTGACCCATTAATGTTGATCTTCAGTTTTAATTCACAGAAGGAAATCTTAATCCTCTAATTTCTAAGTTTCAAGCCCCTAAATGCTGACTAAAAATCGTCACTAGCAAGAATCTGTTCTCTTTCTAAATAATTTATCAATGGCTTCAGTATTATTACTTAATACCCTTCTGATTTGTGAAACCTACCTTATCACATATTTGTTTCTTTCTGAACTATTCATTCCATTGAATCATTTGTTGTTCCAATATTACAGGGTTTAGCTCTGGCACTGAAGTGTGGTAGTTTCACTATATTAAAACTCATCTACTGTACCTCCTACACTGCCATGGGGCCCTCACACTCCTTACTTTCACTGACACAGTCTCTTCTGATTGGAATTTCCCCCGCGTCCTCCTTTCCAAGCCATCCCTTCTCTTCAGCCCCAGCTGAAAAATCAGATCAATGGCAGAGTTGTGAGTTCCAACAGAGACTTTATGGCCTAAAAGCCTAAAATATTTACAGTCTGGTTTTTACAAGCTGAATTTTGTCCCTCCAAGTTTTATATATTGAAGCCCTAACCCCTAATGCCGCAAAATGTGACAGTATTTGGAGGCAGAGCCTTTAAAGGGGTGATTAACTTAAAATCAGACAATTAGGTTGGGCCCTAATCCAATCTGACTGGTGTCTTTATAATGAGAGGAACTCTGGACACAGAGACACACCAAGGATGCACACTAGTGGAGGAAGGACCACGAGACAGCACAGTGAGAAGGCGGTCTTCTGCAAACCAAGGAGAGAAGCCTTCTGAGAAACTAAATATGCTGACACGTTGCTCTAAGCTTTCTACCCTCCAGGACTGTGAGAAAATACATTTCTGTGGTTTAAGCCAAAAAAATAAAGTGAGATCAAGAGTCAAACACTGACCTCTTACTTAGACAGGGCTAACAGGATACCCCACTGCTGTGTTCCCTTTGCAGTATGGACAGAGTTCATTACCATCACCTACTGCTGCTGCTGTTGCTAAGTCGCTTCAGTCGTGTCCAACTCTGTGCGACCCCATAGACGGCAGCCCACCAGGCTCCCCCGTCCCTGGGATTCTCCAGGCAAGAACACTGGAGTGGGTTGCCATTTCCTTCTCCAATGCGTGAAAGTGAAAGTGAAGTCGCACAGTCGTGTCCAACACTTTACCAAACAGGTTACCACCTATGTCCTGCCCAGGCAGAACTGTAGCCCTTCGGAAACTATGTTCATTTCTCTATGTCCCTAGTACTGACCAGTGGCTTAGTGGTAAAGAATCCACCTGCAATGCAGGAGACGCAGGTTCAATCCCTGGGTTGGGAAGAACCCCTGGAGAAGGAAATGGCAACCCATTCCAGTATTCTTGCCTGGGAAATACCACAGACACAGGAGCCCAGCAGCTTACAGTCCATGGGGTTGCAAAAGAGTCAGACACAACTTAGCAACAAAACAACCATGAAAAGCACCAACCTAGCACAGTGACTGGCTCAGTGCACATTTTTTGAAAGAATGACTGATGAACAAACAAGCTTGAAGGTCCTCGAGGGCAGAGATGATGTCTCTTTTAAATATCACCCAATAATCTACCTGTATTATAGACTCTCAAACAAAAATACATAGAATGAATGAATAAAAAGTTGTTCTTTGTATACTATTTGTCCAAAAAAATGGGAACAGAGAGGATGAGTGAAAATGAGGACCTTCCATCTTGTTCACCAAAGGACCTGGCACAGAGGTTAGGAGCTTAGTGAATATCTATGCAAGGAATGAATGAATGAAAGACTCTATATCTGGATAGACCCTTAACCCCAAGCCTCCAGATACCCTGAGCTGCCTTGAATTTTTTTCTCAAGTGTACCCCATCCCTCCTGGGGAACCTGAAATTGAGCCTGAAACTATATACTCTATTCTGTTTGGCAATTACACAGTTACGAGGAAAAAGAGCCTTCTTCTTTATGTGAACCCTATGGTGAGTTTTCCTGCCATGTTGTGTATATATGTATTTGGATAATACATTAGTAATCTAGAATGCTCCAAGAATTTTAGTAGTTTCCCACACTGCAGACAGTATAATATGCACTAGCATAGCCAGACAAATGTCAGGGTTTGCAGGACAGAAAAGTGAAAACTATATATTGGGTCTGCATCTTGTGGGACTTGGCCCTCAATCTTTTCATGCACTACTCCCCCTCCCCACCCCCCACACACAATGTGACAGACAAGGGCCAAATATTCCTATATTTATTCCATTTTCCTATATTTAGAAGCACGTTGTCTTTTCCAACATCATTTCCAATAGGGTGTCCAAAAACTCACTTCAATTCTGACACTACCTACCCAAAGTTAGCATTATATACCAAGAGTTGAAGCAGTAGTCCCACAAGACTGCCCCCACTTTAGGCATCAATCACAATTCCCAGGCTACCATACCTCTGACCAACCGGCTATAAACTGAGAGTTCCCACAACACCCTCCTCTAGTTTGATAATTCAGTAGAATGAGTCACAAAACTCGGGAAGTACTTGCCTTTCTCTTACTGGTTTATTATAAAGAATACAACTCAAGAATAGCCAAAAGGATGAGAAGTACAGGGTGAGATATGGTGGGAGGGGCGCAGCCTCCATGCCCTCTCTGGATGCCATCCTCCCAGCTTCGTGCTGTGCTCCCCAGTCTGCAAGCTCTCTGCAGCTGTTTGTTTAGGGGTTTCTATGGAGGTTTTGTTACATGGGCACAAACCAGTGGCCTTTGGTGATTAACCTCCATCTCCAGTCCCTCTCCCATACTCCAAGGCTGGACTGAGTTCCAAGCTTCCAATCATAGTTTAGTCTTTCTGGGACCAGCCCCCATTCTGAAGCTATCCAGAAGCCCCTCAGCCAAGAAACTCTGGTGAGCACACCAAAGAAATCATGAGATCCCCAGGGTTTTAGGAACTCTGTGCCAGGCACCAGGACCAAGTATCTTTTTCTTTTTATACTGCACAAGGGATTACACCAACTCCCAGGGTTTTTCACCAAGTGCCCTATACTTTGTTGGGGAATGTATAAAAATCAGTTCAGTTAAAACAACTGTGCCCTGGACAAGTTTACCCTGTGAGTTCTGAAAAAGCCAACAAAGAATAAAGGAAGCAGGCCCAGCTCCATGAGCCACTGGGCCTCAGCACCTGGCACAGAGCCCTGCACACAGTACAGCCTCAATAAATATTTGCGGAAGGAATCAAAAGCAAATGTGGCCTGCAGAGAAAGACTGCGTGCTCAGAGGTCTACAACCTAGGGGAAAAATGGACTTCTGCAAAATATGTAAAATTTACTTCCCCAATGTTCTCAACGCACTAAGATTTCAGCATACTTATTTAAATGATAATCAGCTTGAAATAAAGCTATTATAAAAGCACAGATGTATTAGACAACAGAGTTCTGATGCAATGTGGTTAAACTTAGCTTATTGAAGTGGAAATGAGCTCCTACAAAGAGAAAAAAAAATATACCTTTTACAAATACTAGTTTAAAGCATGCATTTTCAAACAAGATTAGTTGGGGGAAGGGGCAAAAACCAAACTTTACTTTTACTTTACTTTTCCTCCATATAAACCATAGCTATACATACAACTGTTGTTTAGTTGCTCAGTAGTGTCCTTCTCTTCTGTGACCCCATGGACTGTAGCCTGCCAGGCTCCTCTCTCTGTGGGATTTCCCAGGCAAGAATACTGGAGTGGGTTGCCATTTCCTTCTCTAGGGGATCTTCCCAACCCCAGGGATCAAACCTGGGTCTCTTGCATTGAGGGATCCACCCTGGGTCTCCCTGGGTGGATTCTTACCACTGAGCCACCAGGGAAGCCCTTTTTTCCATATAAAGAATAGGTATTCATACAATATTTAACCAGATACACAGTATATCTGTTGTACTAAAATCTCATGGAAGCAACAGTTAGAGGGAAAAAAGACTAAGAAAGACTTGGGGGCAGAGGCAATAATAAAAATAAGACTGACACACACTGGTATAGGAGTACACTAGTTATAACTAAGTAAAAGGAAGAGGCATGATGACAAGCCATAGACACCCCCCTCCCCTCTTCAGTCACATTGTTGCCCAGACAGTCTGGTACCTATCCACTGGGACACATCAGTGTTCATCTTAACATGTCATTCACAAAGCAAAGGCATTTGGATAATATGTCCAAAAACAGAAGTTCACATTTTGATCCCAAATCACGTTCAAGCAAAATGACCCACAGGAAGTCTGAACTTATTCACTTAAAAAAATAGTTTTTGAAATGTGGGAGGTGATGCAGGGGGAACAATGCAAAGTATATGTATTATCACTCTATATTATACTATGTAATTTGCTACATCTATATATTTATATTACTTTTTTAATATTTACTGAAATATAGTTGATCGATAATATTGTGATACTTCCAGGTATATAGCAAAGTGACTCAGTTATATATATATATTTTATTATTATATATTCTGCATATACAATTTATATAAATTAATCCAAATGGAATCTTTTCCCATTATAGTCATTAGAAGTATTGAGTACCATTGCCTGTGCTATAAGTAGGTCCTTGATTCCTTGTTGGTAAACACTACATATAACTATGTACCATGTATAAACTACTTGTTCTGTAGGCGATCACAGCCTAGAAAGCAAGACAGAATAACCACGATACCATCAATGCCACAATGAAGGTGTGTACAAAGTGCACAGGAGCAAGGAAGAGAAAGAGGTGACCTGCTGCTCAGAGAACAAGGCTTTGCAGAAGAAGGGACTCCCTAAACTAATAATGAAGGACGGGAAGAAGTTTCTTGAGAAGAGAAGATTTTGTTCACTGCTATATTTCTAGAACTTGGAAGAATGAATGGCACGTAGTAAATGTTAACAAAAATAGTTGAAGACATGAATAGTTATTCTAGTATCTCTTTTTTGACCCTTAGACCTAAGGAAATTGCATCTGTCA
This sequence comes from Oryx dammah, assembly GCF_014754425.2. Lineage (NCBI taxonomy): Eukaryota > Metazoa > Chordata > Mammalia > Artiodactyla > Bovidae > Oryx > Oryx dammah. Next base: position 48,644,370 of record NW_024070202.1, on the reverse strand, counting down.
GGGTAGACTAGCTTATGCTACAGTAACAAGCATCCCCAAATCATCATGACTTAAAAAACAGAAGTTTACATCTTGTTTACTCCGAACGTCTATCTCAGGATGGTGGGAAACCCCTGCGGTCTTCATAGAGGCCTGAAGGTCCACAGAACTGCCTCCATTTAGAATGTTACCAGTCTCCAAGACAGTGCCAAGTTACTCACTGGCTACTAATGGGGCTCAAGACATGGCACCCCAAAACACAGTACCTCAAAACGTGGCACTTTGACATACCATTTAAGGCTGAAGGAGTTTACGAAAATGTCAAAAGCAAGAAAGTCACTCTGACCTTCACCCCTCTCTCCAGCCCTCTTCCCTGAAAGAAGAGATAACCTCCCATGTGAAAAGTACCTTCTTCTGCCTATACCAGGAGGAAAAGAAACATTCTTACTATGGGCAGAGAAGGCTGTATAAACAAACCTTCCTGCTCCTTCACCAGTTATGCCCGCAGCTCAAATTCTCTGTCATGTCAACTCTTCACAAATTTATATTTCCTTTGTCTAAAAGATATTAAAGTCTCCTGTTCTGGTCACTTCTTTGGGTCTTCATTTTCTTGTGAAGGCTCCTGCTACGGCTAAGTTGATTCAGTCATGTCCAACTCTTTGAGACCTCAAGGACGCCCGCCAGGCTTCTCTGTTCAAGGGATTCTCCAGGCAGGAATATTAGAGTGGGTTGCCAGGCCCCTCTAGGGGATCTTCCTGACCCAGGGATCAAACCCGTGTCTCTTATGTCTCTTGCATTGACAGGTGGGTTCTTTACCACTAGCACCAACTGGGCAGTCCCAAAGGCTCCTATGTATATGTGAAAATTCAATAAAAATTTGTATGCTTTTCTTGTGTTAATCTTGTATCAGTTTAATTCTTAAGCCCTGCCAGAGACCCAAAGAGTACTGGAGAAATTTTACTCCCCTATGTTCCCAAAGCATCAGTGTGGAAGTGACACGTCACCTCTGCCAAGAAGGTATTTACACCACATTTCACAGGACAAGCAGCATGATCTTTCCAGAGAGACAGGGAAGTGCAATCCTACCTTGTAAAGGCCCTGAACCCACGCCTTCCTATCCCTGTTTCTTTTCAGGGGTTTATAAGGTGAGAGAAGAGATATTGAAATCAACCTCACAGTTTATGTACAAATAGGGAGAAAAACTTCTTAACTTAAAAATCTATAAAATAAGGCTCATCAACTCTGAAAAGAATCATAACCGTTTCCTTAAAAGTGCTTTTCAAATATTAACTGACCATTCAGCTATTTAATGTACAACTTAATATCCTATTTCCTGCATCAAAATATTAGAAGCTGTTATAATCTACCATGTTACTGCCTAGATTTTAGCTACAAAAAAAGCAATATAAATACAACCTGTACCTATCTTGCAGTAATGCTGGCAGGCTTCACTGAATAGTACTTAAGTTAATATTTAATTTCCAGATCAATTATGTTCATGTCAGAAAAATTAATTTAAAGATTTTAGCCAAGGTACTTAACTGTATAATCTTGTCTTGGTGAAACACACACTTTCCACTTAATCTAGTTGGTTTAACCTCTCCCCAAGGATATCAACAGGGCTTTAAAAATCAGCCCCTCAAAACCACCTTCGGTTCTCCATAAATTTCTGAATTTAAAAAAATTTATTTTATATTAGAGTATAGCTGATTTATGATGTTGTCTTAGTTTCAGAAATATAGCAAAATGATTCAGCTATCCATATACATATATTTATTCTTTATCAGACTATTTTCCCATGTAGGTTATTATGGAGTATTGAGTAGAATTCCCTGTCGTATACAGTTGGTCATTGTTGATTATCTATTTTATATATATAACAGTGGCATGTATATGTTAATCCCAACCTCCTAATTTATCCCTCCCCCTCTTTCCCCTCTTAACCATAAATTTGTTTTCTAAATCTATGAGTCTGTTTCTGTTTTGTTTGTAAAGTTCATTGCTATCATTGTTAAAGATTCTACATATAAGTGATATCGTCTATTTGTCTTCATCTGACTTACTTCACTTCATTTACAGCCATGTTGCTGTAAATGGCTTTACTTCACTCTTTTTATAAAACATTGTTTTAAATCTTCATTCATGTAGGCTCCTAAAGTGTCAAACATATAATTACCAATTTAAAAAAATTTTTACAAATTTTTTCCTGTTACTTCCACTAGAAAATATATTATCTCATAAGTATTTTAGAAGCCCTGGTGGCTCAGACGGTAAAGCGTCTGCCTACAATGCGGGAGACCCGGGTTCGATCCCTGGGTCGGGAAGATTCCCTGGAGAAGGAAATGGCAATCCACTCCAGTATTCTTGCCTGGAAAATCCCATGGACGTAGGGGCCTGGTTGGCTACTGTCCATGGGGTCGCAAAGAGTCGGACACGACTGAGCAACTTCACTATCTATCTATCTATTCAACACTTCACTAAACCACCCTGATTCATCACAAAATCATTATTTTTGCTGCCCTTTAAGAGAGAGATTTAGAATAAGATTATATAATTGACCCATTCCTATCCACGTTTTGTTTCTAAAAACAATTTTCCTCCACCTGTATACCACGCTTCAAGTGATTATACGCTCAGGAACCATTCATACCTCACAAGTAAAGCAACAGAACTCAAAACATTCTTTAATCTGATTTTAAAAGACATGTAAAAACAACCTAAGTGTCCATTAATAGCCAAATGGATAGAGATGTGTGATATTCCACAGACAGTGAAATATTACACAGCCATTCAAAATGTAATCTTGCCGTTTGTGACAACGTGCAAGGATCTAGAGGGCATTATGTTAAGTGAGGTAATTCAGATAAATAATGACAAATACTGCATGACTTGATTTACAGGCAGAATCTAAGAAGCAAAACAACCAAACCAAACCAAACCTAAAACAGACTCACAGACACAGAGAACAAACAGGTGAATGCCAGAAGGGAGGCATTGGGGTGGATGAAATAAGTGAAGAACATTAACAGGTTCAAAATTCCAGTTATATAATAAACAAGTCATAGAGATGTAATATACAGCATAAGGAATATGGTCAACAGTATTATAAAAACTTTGTGTGCAGACAGATGATTAATAGACTTTTCCTGGTGATCGTTTCATAATATATGCAAAATCAAGTCATTACATAGTAAACTCAAAACTAACATAATATTGTAATCAACTATATATTTTTTTAACTGTAAATTTTCTTCAAAAATGTCTCCAAAGGAAAAGCAAAGAACTATGTCAGAACCCATATACACATGATAAGTAAATTTTTATTCTAGATTTGGGTTCCTAAGTAATTAAAAACTTTAGTTATGAAGTATGTGGGCTTCCTAGGTGGCACAGTTGTAAAGAATCTGCCTGTCAATGCAGGAGATGCAAGACATGCGAGTTCAATCCCTGGTTGGGGAAGATCCCCAGAGTAGGAAATGACAAACCCACTCCAGCATTCTGCCTGGGAAATCCCATGGAGACAGGAACCTGCCCGGCACCAGCCCATGGGTTCGCAAAGAGCTGGATAAAACTGAGCACCACCACCAGCACCATATGGACTCAATCACTGAATCTATTGCCAATCCATTTTCTTTCCACTACATACTGAATATACATTCAATCTATAAAACATCCATCACTTTTTAAAATAATTAACCCATTTATAAGGAGTATGGTACAATTAAGAGGACAAAGCAATCAACAGATTTATAAAAAAGAATCATGTCGATCAACATGAAGTGTTTCTGTGAGAAACAGGACAGGCTCAAAAAATATTCTACACAGTGACACTGTTCAGAGACCATGAATAACCTGTGGGATTCAGAGAATGGAGGATATACCATATGAGCCCTCACTCTCTCTCACAGGAAACAATGGTCCCCCTGTAGCTACAGATGTTCCTTCCTTCAGGAAGAATACACGAAAATTAACAATGTGAAGATCCGAGAAAGGTCAAGTGCAGGTAATCAAAGGACCCAATTTCTGGGTATTTTCCAGATCATATATTCCAAATAAATTTTCTTTAAGAAAAAGAGTAATACCTTACATATTAACAAAGGTGAAATAAACAGATACAATAATAGAGGTTTAAAAATATTTCTGAGGAGAACATATTTGGCAAACCATTAATATTTTAAAGCCCATGTATGTGCTTGCTGTTAGTCACTAAAATTCCTCCAGAACTGTTAAGCAGCGGACAGCAAGTGGATCTGTTTGTACTATAGGACTGTAGTGCAATAAACCTTATGTTTATGCCTTGCTGAAAATAGTCTAAGAAAGACTTCAAACACTGTATTTGATGCATATTGTGGACTTTCAGAAATTAATAGCCGAGGAGAAATCAGAAAAGAATTCTAACCTTCTGATCAAAAGACCAGCAAATAGTTTCTTGTTTGTGCAAATGTTCTATTGTTCAGATAATGTGATCACCTCTTGGCACTTTATTTTGCTCTGAGATCTTGAATCACATTAAAGTAATATAAATAAATTCCAGCTGATAATGAACGGTACACTTATATTTATCAAAATATAATTTTGCCCTTCAGATACAGCAGACATTTTTTAAATTTGTCTTAAAGCTTAAAATAAGTTTTAAATATTTAAGAGTTAAAAATAACTTTGCTTACTGTTTTTGAGACCAACATTGCCTAACATGTACCTGTAAGAGAATTACAGGAACAGAAAAATTACAGATTCTTCTAATTTATTAATAAATTTTCAAAACCAGTATCATTTGACAATTCTTGGATGTGAAATTTGGACTTAAATATAGTCAGAGTTACAGGAAAATAGTTCTCAGCTTTCAGATTCAGTAAAAAAAAAAAACCTAAATGTAGTATTACAGGAATATCTTTCAATTAATTCTATGTGATTATCAGAAGTGTAACAAGAATTTTGATTTTATTTTAGAAAAAATATCATCTAAATATAACAAGTCATATTAACATTTAAAGACATATACATATATGAAAGTAATCTAGTCTAGCATATTCATTATTTAAAATCAAAAGAAATTAATCCTAATAGTTTAACAGGATTTTCTTCTCTGAGAAAAGAAAAATTCCATTTCTATTTTTTTAAAGGGAAACTTCAAAAAGTCAAGATGCATTAGACAATAAATTATAATGAATTTTAAAGAATTTTACATTTTAACAAATGATATAAAGACAAGATAGGATATACAGAAATAAAATAGCACTTAGACATTTTTTTTTTTAATTTTTAGGTGAAGGATAATTGCTTTATAGTATTGCACTGGTTTCTTCTACCAAACATCAACATGAATCAGCCATAGGTTTCTTTTCTAATTTTTATTTATTTGGCTGCGTCTGGTCTTAATTGCAGCATGTTGGGTGCACGGGCTTCTTTCTAGTTGTGGCTCGAGGGCTTAGTTGTCCCTTGGTATGTGGGATCTTAGTTCCCCAACCAGGGATGGAACTTGCATCCCCTGTATTGGAAAATGGATTCTTAACCACTGGACCACTAGGGAAGTCCCACACTTAGACATTTTAAATTTAATTAATTAGCACAATTATATGATTTCACTAAAATTTAGTTTTGAAGAGGATGCACATCTTAGTGTGAACTTTTGCACATATTGCTGGTGAAACTCTAAGCAGGGGTTAGGGTGGAGATGGAGAAGTTTGTCTAAAAATATTAAAAGCCTTGAAAATGTTCATGCCCAATTCAACAAGTGCTCTTGAAGTAATCTAATCTGAAGAGACACTGACAGCTGAAAGCAGAAGAAACATAAATTGCCAACAGAAAACAAATTATAATAGTTATCCATAGGCAGTACTGATGTACTATGCAGCCATTTAAAAACCTGTGTTTTACAAAAATATCTAACAACATAGGAAGATGTTCACCAAATCAGAATTAGGTTTTTATTTTGTTTGTTTTTTAAAAAGCAAGTTTCAAGATAGATGAATGACTCAAGAAGACGGACTGTATGCATGAGGCCTGTAGAAGAGACACCAGCATTCTTCATATGGTGGTTGTTTCTTGGCAGTGTGACTGTGATGCTTCTGATTTTCCTATTTGTGGCTTCCTAGGTTTTCTTCTTTTCAACAAAGAATATACTATATGTTTATAATAAGAAGTAAAGGATTCCTTTCCCATAAAGAGATGACTGTAAAATGCTATGAAACATTAATATCCTAAACATAAAAGGACTTAAAAACAAAATAAATGTTACTTTGCTAAAAATCAGTCTTTTTTTTAAATGCATCTAATCTCTCTTCAAAATTATTTTTATAATTTAATACTTCCTAAAAAACATACAGCTTCTTCAACTGGCAGAATCCAGGTATGAAAACTTATTAGAAAGCAGTTATAAAAAACTCATGAATCATACTATTATAAAACCGAACTCTTTCTAATAAAGCTGTTCACATAAAATAAAAATACTGACTTGGTGTCTACCTCAATGTGATAATAAAATGGCTTGCTCTACACCTGAATACTTTAAAAACATCTTCAGGCGTTCAGAACAGGAGAGGAAGGAATATGGCGAATGCTCACTCCCAAAGCAAGGATAAAATACGATTTTCACAAAAAATATAAAACAAAAACATTTCAGGACTCTGGAAACCAATTAAAGGCCTACAAATTGAGAAGCATTTATTCATGAAATACTACTGAACCCTAAGTTAGAACAGTGGGGCTGTGAAAACACTCCTGTGTTCTTCCTTTACTCCCTCTACCACCATTTACAGCACTCTGGATACCCAAGTGAGAGCTGATTCCCACACTGACCAATCCTCTTTCAATAGCCAGATGTCCCACAGTTCCCTTCAGTTCTGACACTAGCTCCTTGGAGTGAGCATCAGATTCCACAAGTCAAGAGTTCAGTCCCACACCACCCCCACTTCAGATGCCAAACACAGGCAGTGAGTCCCCAGATTACCCACAACTTCTGTCCAAAGTGGCTATATATGGGAGGTCTCCATGACCCCCTCCCTGGACTTGATCATTTGCTAGCCCAGCTCATAAAACTCAGGGAAACATGCTTAGCAGTTTATTATATACTAAAGGATGCAATAAAGGGTCCAGGCCCAAGAGATAGAGAGGACAAGGCTGGAAGGGTGCCAAGTGCAGGAACTTCTGTCCCCATGGAGTTGGGGCGCATCACCCTCTCAGCATACAGATGTGTTCACTGAACCCTGTACTTCGGCAACTTATGCAGAAGCTTCATCATGTAGCCATGATTAATGATAATTAACTCAATCTCCAGCACCTTTCCCATTCCCAGAGGATGGCAGATGGGGCTGCAAGTCCCAAGCTTCCAATCCTGGCAGGGTGTTTCAGGTAACCAGCTCCCATCCTCAAGCTATCCCCAAGCCCATCCAAAGTCTTCTCATTAGAACTAAGGCATTCCTATCACTTAGGAAAGTTCAAAGGATTTGGGAGCTCTGTGTTAGGAACCAAGATCAAAGACCAAACATTAGAACAAAAGATGCGTCTAGTGCTCTTGCGACCTAGACTCTCACAAAGATTTTAGGAACCCTGTACCAGGAAATGGGGATAGAGACCAATATACGTTTTTTCAATTATTTCACAGAGAGTCCATGGCATTCCTGCTTGGGACTGCAATCCTGGCCCCCCAAGTCCAGCATGATCAGCAGCATAGTTCTACCTGCTTTGCTGCTGAGGGAGGCTAACTTGATTAAAAGTAAAGTGCAAAAAATCCATGCCCAGCAACACAGTTGGTAATGGCAATCATGGAGGCAGACAATCAGCAAGACTAGCAGGTTACCTAGCTGGAGGTTGTAGTCTCAGCTGCAGCAAGTATCAGACCAACAGACTAAACAAATTTTAAAAAGTGAGACAACCACAGAAGAGCTTCAAAATCTATCCAAACAACCATGGCCCACTAGAAGGCTGTGTGGGCACACAGGAGAAATGGGACAGGGTCTAAGCTATCTACCTCTCTGGGCCCATGAGGCTACAGCACATGCAGAGAAGACAAACACGGCAGCCAGAAGCTGGGAGACACTTTAAAACTACCTGTAACAACTAGAGAGAAAAATCCAATTAAAATATGGGCACAGGATCTAAAGAGACTTTTTTTTTTTTTTCCAAAAAAGGCATACAAATGGCCAACAGGTACATGAAAAGACGCTCAACATCACTAACTACTAGGGAAATGCAAATCAAAGCCACAATAAAATATCACTTCACATCTGTTAGAATGGCTATTATCAAGAAGACAAGAAATAACAAGTGATGGTGAGAATGTGGAGAAAAGAGACCCCTTGTGCTAAATTGGACCCCTGCTGAATTGGTGCAGCCACTACGGAAAATAGTATGGAAGTTCCTCAAAAAGTAAAAATAGAACTACCATCCAATCTAGCAATTCCACTTCTGGGTATTTATCTGAAGAAAATGAAATCTTTCTCACAAAGATATCTGCACCTCAATGTTCACTGTATCTATTTACAATAGTCAAGACTTGGAAGCAATCTAAATCTCCACCCATGGATGAATGCACAAAGAACATGTGATATTTATATACAATGGAATACTATTCAGCATAAAGGAAGGAAATCTTGACATTTGCAACAACACGGATGGACCGTGAGGCCATTATGCTAAGTGAAGTAAGGCAGACATAGATAAAAGCTGTTATGATATCACATGTTGAGAATCTTCAAACAAAAAAAACAACTTAGAAACACAGAAGACAGACTGACCTGTCTGAAATTTGAACATGCTCCCCAACTCACACACATATCCATCAGCTCAAGGCATTTGTAGATAACCTCTAACCAATCATGGATTTACCACTAAGCCATGCAGATACAGGAGCTAATACTGGAGATCCAGGGTTAATTTTTTTTAATTAAAAATTTTATAAATCAGAGACATTAGCATTCACACACCATGGTGGAAACAGAGTCCATAAATTTAGCCCAGCAAAGCTATTAAACAAAAAAAGAGCAACAAGAAGTTTGAGAGGAGTAAATCAGAATTAAGAATTACTACAAAATAAAATCTGAAATGCTGGTTCTCAGCAAACTTTCAAGGCATATAAAGAAACAGGAAAGTGTGTTCCATGCTCAGGAAAAAAGCAGTCAACAGATACTGACTCTAAGTGGATCCAGCTGTTAACACTTCTCAAAGACTTCGAAATAAACCATGATGCTTTGTAACTAAAGGAATCATATTTAAAGAATTATAGTATGATGACAATAACTCAACAAAGAGATCTCAATAAAGAGGTAGAAATTATGAAGAAGAACTAAATGAAATTTTGAAATTGAAAAGTACAATAATTGAGATGAAAAAATTCACTAGATGGGTTCACTAGGTTTAAGCTGGGAGAAGGAAGAATCTAGAAACGTGAAGAAAGATCAATAGAAACAATTCCATCTAAAAAACGGAGAGAAAAAAGAATGAATGAAAAGGAAGAAAGCCTCAAAGACCCGTAAGATAACAGCAAGCATACTAACCTGTATATAATGGCAGTTCCACAAAAAGAGGCAAAGGGTAGGAAACACAAGAAATAATGGCTAAAAAACTCCCAAACTTTATGAAAACTGAACTTACAGATCCAAGAAGCGCAATGAGCCCTACCCTAGAATAAATACAAACACATACCTAGGCACATTTCAGTTAAACTGTTAAAGTCAAAAACAAATTAAAATTTCAAAATAGTAAAAAACAGTTATCATATATAAGGGAATAATGAAACAATGGTTAACTTCTTTTCAGAAACAACAGAAATAAGAAGGTGCTGATAGCATACTCAAATTGCTAAATGGGGGGAAAAAAAACAAAAACAAAAAGAAAATTGTCTCACAAGAATTCCATATCCAGCTAAACTATCCTTTAAAAATGAAGGTGGAATGAATTCATTCTCAGAACAAAGACTAAGAAGATTTGCTGAAGGAAGCCTTTCAGGCGGAAAGGAAATGACACCAGATGCTAACTCAAGTTAGCAAGAAAAAAGGAAGCGCGGAAGAAAAAGGTTAACACTTGAATAAATATAAAAGACTGTATAAATACATATGCTTGCTCTTTTTTCTCTTAATTTTACTTTAAAAGACAGGATTGCACAAAGCAACAACTGTAACACCAAACTGTCAGGTCTGTAACACATATAATACATATGTCAATAACAGCACAACGGGCTGACAGTCTAACCCTACTTACTTCAATTCCTCCTGGTTCACACACCTGAGTAAGGCAGTCTAAATGTTCCACGTGCCTATCCCTAGGAAGAGATCACCACTTCTCAGTCTGTTTCCAGGTAACAGGTAAGGTAAAAGGGGTGGGGAGGACAGTACTGATCTATTTTGAAATGTCAAGATTCTACCTTGACCATTCCTAGGCATGATATATCTCTGACCAAAAAAAATTTAACGTTTCCCATAACATACAGAATAAGGTTCTTAGAACCTTATAGTTAAAAATGTATGGGTTTTGTTTTTTTGTTTTGTTTTGTTTTGTTTTTTATAGTAGGAGGAAGGCTCTCAAAAGTCTTTGTAAGAATTTGGGCTATTGTATGTTTCATAGGAAGCATTGACGGGCTTTCCAGGTGGCTCAGTTCAGTTCAGTTCAGTTCAGTTGCTCAGTTGTGTCCAACTCTTTGTCACCCCATGGACTGCAGCACGTCAGCCCTCCCTGTCCATCACCAACTCCTGGAGCTTACTCAAACTCATGTCCATTGAGTCGGTGATGCCATCCAACCATCTCATCCTCTGTCATCCCCTTCTCCTCCCGCCTTCAATCTTTCCCAGCATCAGGGTCTTTTCAAATGAGTCAGTTCTTCACATCAGGTGGTCAAAGTATTGGAGTTTCAGCTTCAACATCAGTCCTTCCAATGAATATTCAGGACTGATTTCCATTAGGATTGACTGGTTGGATCTCCTTGCTGTCCAAGGGACTCTCAAGAGTCTTGTCCAACACCACAGTTCAAAAGCATCAATTCTTCGGCACTCAGCTTTCTTTATAGTCCAACTCTCACATAAACACAACTAGTGGAAAAACCATAGCTTTGACTAGATGGACCTTCATTGGCAAAGTAATGTTTCTGCTTTTCAATAAGCTGTCTAGCTTGGTCATAGGTTTTCTTCCAAGGAGCAAGCATCTTTTAATTTCATGGCTGCAATCACCATCTGCAGTGATTTTGGAGCCTGCCAAAATAAAGTCTGTCACTGTTTCCATTGTTTCCCATCTATTTGCCATGAAGTGATGGGACCAGATGCCATGATCTTAGTTTTCTGAATGTTGAGTTTGAAGCCAACTTTTTCACTCTCCTCTTTCACTTTCATCAAGAGACTCTTTAGTTCTTCTGCGCTTTCCGCCATAAGGGTGGCATCATCTGCATATCTGTGATTATTGCTATTTCTCCTGGCAATCTTGATTTCGGCTTATGCTTCATCCAGCCCAGAATTTTGCATGATGTACTCTGCATATGTTAAATAAGCAGAGTGACAAAATACAGCCTTGATGTACTCCTTTCCCAATTTGGAACCAGTCTGTTGTTCCATGTCCAGTTTTAACTGTTGCTACTTGACCTGCATACAGATTTCTCAGGAGGCAGGTGAAGTGATCTGATATTACCATCTCTTGAAGAATCTCCCACAGTTTGTTGTGATCCACACAGTCAAAGGCTTTGGTATAGTCAATTAAAGCAGAAGTACATGTTTTTCTGGAACTCTCTTGCTTTTTCGATGATCCAACAGATGCTGTCAATTTGATCTCTGGCTCTTCTTCCTTTTCTAAATCCAGCTTGAACGTCTGGAAGTTCACAGTTCACGTACTGCTGAAGCCTGGCTTGGAGAATTTTGAGCACTACTTGGCTAGCATGTGAAATGAGTGCAATGGTATGGTATTTTGAACATTCTTTGGCACTGCCTTTCTTTGGGATAGGAATGAAAACTGACCTTTTCTAGTCCTGTGGCCACTGCTGAGTTTTCCACATTTGCTGGCATATTGAGTGCAGCACTTTCACAGCATCATCTTTTAGGATTTGAAATAGCTCAACTGGAATTCCATCACCTTCACTAGCTTAGTTTGTAGTGATGCTTCCTAAGGCCCAGTTGACTTCACATTCCAGGATGTCTGGCTCTAGGTGAGTGATCACGCCATCATGGTTATCTGGGTCATGAAGATCTTTTTGTATAGTTCTTCTCTGCCACCGCTTCTTAATATCATCTGCTTTTGTTAGGTCTACACCATTTCTGTCCTTTATTGTGTCCATCTTTGCATGAAATGTTTCCTTGGTATCTCTAATTTTTTTTAAGAGATCTCTAGTCTTTCCCATTCTATTGTTTTCCTCTGTTTCTTTGCATTCATCACTGAGAAAGGCTTTCTTATCTCAGTCTTGCTATTCTTTGGAACTCTGCATTCAAATGGGTATATCTTTCCTTTTCTCCTTTGCCTTTAGCTTCTCTTCTTTTCTCAGCTATTTGTAAGGCCTCCTCAGACAACCAATTTGCCTTTTTGCATTTCTTTTATTGGGGATGGTCTTGATCACTGCCTTCTGTACAATGTCACGAACCTGCATCCATAGTTCTTCAGGCACTCTGTCTCTCAGATCTAACTCCCTGAATCTATTTGTTACTTCTATTGTATAGTCATAAGGGATTTGATCAGGTCATACCTGAGTGGTCTAGTGGTTTTCCCTACTTTCTTCAGTTTAAGTATGGTGGCACAGTGGAGAACTGGCCTGCCAATGTAGGAGACACAAACTCAGGTTTGATCCCTGGGCTGGGAAAACCCCCTGGAGTAGAAAATGGCAACCCACTCTAGTATTCTTGCCTGGAGAAATGCATGGACAGAGGAGCCCGGCGGGCTACAGTCCATGGGTTCACAAAGAGTCGGACAGAACCGAGCACACACAGGCTGGGCTATTATCTCGACACATTATTATTTCACAGCTTTGGTCACTGGAAATGTATCCCTTCCATTCCCCATACCCACCTGTGAAAATCTTTCCCTTCAAAGCTCTACACAAATGCCACATCCTTCCTGACACTTACCTCAAACACACAAGTTAGAATTAAAGTCTCCTTTTATGCAGGAACACTGCACCTTATTTGCATCTTCCTTTCAGTGGAATCAAAAACTACGTGGGGGCCAAATTCTAAACACAATATATGAAGCAAAATCTCCAACAGTAAATGCTATTCTTGAAAATCTCATAGAAAGCCTTTGCCAAAGACAGTCATAGGGTCCTGCAATAAGTCCACAACAATGGGTTTTCCCTCCAGCATTCAAATAGATTGCTTTTTCTTCTGTTGAGTAGCAGAAGTTGTTGTTGGCTACATTCAGAAGCCATGTTGTGGAGAAAATGGATATCTTTAAATCCTACACATGGTCTTACTCTGAGAGGCACGCAAGAACTGAACAAGCCAGCCTGAAGGGTAGACTTCCTTTTCTTTCTCACTCACTGAGGGTACAAGCTCACTGAGTGGGCTGTCCATCTATTCCTCTGCACGCGTGCTCTGTGTAGAGTGTGTACTGAGATCAGAGTGGCGGCACCACGACCCAGTTCTGCCCTGCAACTGTCCGGTAGGTCAGTCATGAGTACATGGTCAGTTCTTCCAGGAGCCTGGGCACAAGCTAAATCTTACTCATCTTTAGCAATCTTTCTGAACAATGCTGTAAATGGTGAGTTAATGATAAATGCTTTTTAATCTAACTGAAATGACAGCACAACCAACCAGATAGAAAGCCGTCTCTTCCACAGTTATCAGAGTATGAACATTTCCAAAACAAACATTGTTGCACAAAAAAAAGCAGTTCTCTCTAAAATTAAAAACTTTGCAAGTCTAGAAAAAAATCCAGTCTCATTTAAAAACACAGTTTGCAGAATATGAGTGAGCCAGGTGGTTGGCTGCTCTTAATGTTGAGAAGAAAACAGCATCAATAAAAGTCTGTGAGAGGAAAATTACAGTGACCTTTAGCCTCCCACTTGATCTCTTTGAAAAACTTGTGGTATAAATGTAAAGTATTATTTCTTTTTTGAGGCATTTTCCATTAGTACCCAGATGAACTGATATGCAAGATAATAGTTTCGTTCTTTTGAAGAGAAGCAACATTTGTCTGCTATTGTTATTTATTGTCATTGTAATGCATTATTCAATCATAAAATGGAGATTTTCTCAACAGAAAAAGACAAATCCAAATGGGTCACCTGCAGTCATACAGGCAGGTGGTGAAACAAATGTCAGAAAATCCCTCACACACAGAGCTCAGGGCTCATAAACTGTCTCTGATTCAAAAAGGTACTGAGGATACTGCAGATGTCCCCTTAGGCTGGAAAGGAAGCTCAGGAACCAGGCTGGAAAGGAAGCTCAGGAACCAAGGGAAAAGTTGCCTTCAACAAAGAGAGAGGGCTTCCTAGGGGCAGCCAATCTAACCTAGGAATGAGCTAGCAGACGAGATCCTATAACCCAAAATAGGGCAGACAAACTTATTCCCCAGGTGAGGTCAGCGTTTTGAGTCCGGTATCCTAGCAAACGAGATAACTTTTAGGCAGCTTCCCAGACAAATGAGACAACTTCTAGGTCAGTCCAGGATGACTGGGCTAATTAATCAGAACACTTTCTTGGAATCTTTGCGGGGCTTGAATCAGAAGGAATGTCAGGTGGGTCTCTTTCTGGCGGCTACTGCTGTCAAGTGGAGAGCTATGCTGGTCATATCCCCATCACATGGAGAAAGTGGCCTACAGTAGAGGAGAGCATTGGAGGCAAGAGATGGAGCGATCCCTACCTGTGTTCAAAACCCAGGTACCCAGTTGCACTCCTGCCCTCCGCTTGTGGCTGGATGATTTTGTGAGACTCCCTCCATTATTTCAATAAACTTCCAAATTTCACTTCATGGAATTCAATGTGCCTTTCAGTCACTCACAATCAGGGAGACATCAGAAATTAAGGGGAACACTGCTACAGAAAGATTAGGACAAGAAAAAAAAAGATAATAAAGGTCCAACGAATACCAAAAATAATTAAAAATAAAATCATACACCTCTCATTGATAAGGAAGTAGTATTTGGAAAATAACAAGTTCAAATTCTAGTGAATTCCGTGGAATTCTAACAACAAAAGTGAGTGATCCTTAACTCAGGGACCACGTGCAGTTCTGACAGGAGTACCCACAATTCTTTATCTGTGATATTAGAGAATGTAAATGATAAAGTAGTCTGCAAAACTGATGGAGAAGGAAATGGCAACTCACTCTAACATTCTTGCCCAGAGAATCCTGTGGATGGAGGAGCCTGGTGGGCTGCTGTCCATAGGGTTGCACAGAGTCAGACACAACTGAAGCGACTTAGCACGCATGCATGCATTGGCGAAGGAAATGGCAACCCACTCCAGTATTCCTGCCTGGAGAATCCCAGGGACAGAGGAGCCTACCAGGCTGCCGTCTATGGGGTCGCACAGAGTCAGACACGACTGAAGCAACTTAGCAGCAGCAGTAGCTGCTAAACTGAAATTCTTTTCTTCCACCAAGCTTTGCTGTTTTGCAGAACAAGTAAAGTTGGCCTGTGGTCTTTAGTTTTTGTTTCATGGATTTCAGAACAACTGGCTGGTCAATAGTTTTATTGTTTTTATGTCGATGATACATGCACTTTTCAAACAACTCATTTTTAACGATTAAAATTTTGTTTTACTGTATGCAAAATGCCTCTAACTTTAGTGAAACTAACACATGGAAACAACTCAATTATTAACTCTTTATTTGTAAAGTTGTGGTTGGTGTTCATGACAATAAAAGTACTATAAAGGGTCCCTGCACTCTGGTTTGGGAGATTAATCATCTAAGGGAGAAGTATAAATTATTATTCAAAGCTATACACAGTGGCTGATGTACAGTGTGGGGAAAGAGCCTGGGATTCAGACAAACTGATGCATATCCCAGCTCTGCCATTTTTTTTCCTGCTACTTATTACCTGTGTGACCTTTGTACATTACCAACTACTATGAGTCTCAATTTTTTCAGCAATAAAGTGTAGCTATTAAGATCTACCTCAGAGAGTTGCTGTGATTAAATAAATGCCAGCTGTAGAGGCATCACAAGAGATATAAACCCTGAAAAATAGACTGAAATATTTGGCTTAAGCTATCAAAAGATGTAAGGATGAAGCAGACTAGATAAACATTCACACTTGTGAAGGAGACTAAGTTTTGGTCCTTTGCACACACAATCCTCCTGGAATGCTACCCTCCGAGACCCACTACCTTCTTCCTACATGTTGACTCAAATGTCACCTTCTGGGAGAGGCATTCTCCCACATGCCACAGGTGTCAGAAGCCACTCAATGAAGAACTGAGTCACCCAAAGATTCTTATTCAGGATGATACCTGAGTTGGGCTTTAGTCCCTAAAAGAGTCTGTGCTGAAGAGCACACATCCAGTGGGAAACTCTCTAGGTTCAAGCTTTAACTGCTCCCTAGAAAACCTGAAGATTATGGACCAGTTAGTTAACTTCTCTGTGCCTCACTTTCCTTGTCTACAATATGGGGTTAAAATAATACCTTACTCACATGACATTTTAAATCAAAGAATGTTTAGAATACAATGTTTAGAGTTGCAGCTTGACTGGATGGGAAGGTTTATGCTGCGATAACAAAAGACAGGGTTACAGAGTAATTGAGTCTAAGTGCTTCAGGGCCTTGAATCGAATATCAATTCAAAATGTACAGACTTCATGATGTATAGGGTATCGTGACAAAGATCTGCTAGATGTATCAGAAAAAAAGAGGAAGACAAAAGCAAGAGAGATTACTTAGCCTTGCTACAGCAACCTACATGTGTTGTAACTGGTACAGGTGCCAACAGAAACAGAGAGGAAGGGAAACCGACAGTTAAAGTTGGCACTAATCCAGTGACAGACAAGACACAGGGCTGGAGTTACTCAGTGTACACATTAATAATTTAATTAACACATATGGTTTCCATCAAGAACTGATTATAGAACAAAAAAAATTGATTGTCACATTATACTGAGTGACTATCAAGAAACAAATGTGGGTATTCCCAAGTACAAGCAAGTGAGAAGCAGTACCTTTTTAAAGCCAAGATGAAATTAAAATGTATTATTTTTATGGTACAAAACACAGAAGTAAACTTTGGCATACTAATGTAATATATCACTGGAAATTTTGAGAAAATAGGCAGTTAAGATGCATTTTTTTGTACTTAACTCTCAGTTCAGTTCAGTCACTCAGTCATGTCCAACTCTGCAACCCCATGAACCACAGCACGCCAGGCCTCCCTGTCCATCACCAACTCCCAGAGTTCACCCAAACCCATGTCCATCGAATCAGTGATGCCATCCAACCATCTCATCCTCTGTCGTCCCCTTCTCCTCCTGCCCTCAATCTTTCCCAGCATCAGGGTCTTTTCAAATGAGTCAGCTCTTCGCATCAGGTGGCCAAAGTATTGGAGTTTCAGCTTCAACCCAATGAACACCCAGGACTGATCTCCTTTAGGATGGACTGGCTGGATCTCCTTGCAGTCCAAGGGACTCTCAAGAGTCTTCTCCAACACCACAGTTCAAAAGCATCAATTCTTCGGCACTCAGCTTTCTTTATAGTCCAACTCTTACATCATACATGACCACTGGAAAAACCATAGCCTTGACTAGATGGACCTTTGTTAGCAAAGTAATCTCTCTGCTTTTTAATATACTATCCAGGTTGGTCAAAACTTTCCTTCCAAGGAGCCAGCGTCTTTTAATTTCATGGCTGCAATCACCATATACAGTGATTTTAGAGCCCAGAAAAATAAAGTCTGACACTGTTTCCCCATCTATTTCCCATGAAGTGATGGGACCAGATGCCATAGTCTGAGTTTTCTGAATGTTGAGTTTTAAGCCAACTTTTTCACTGTCCTCTTTCACTTTCATCAAGAGGCTCTTTAGTTCTTCTTCACTTTCTGCCATAAGAGTGGTGTCATCTGCATATCTGAGGTTACTGATATTTCTCCTGGCAATTCTGATTCCAGCTTGTGTTTCTTCCAGCCCAGCATTTCTCATGATGTACTCTGCATATAAGTTAAATAAGCAGGGTGACAATATACAGCCTTGACGTACTCCTTTGCCTATTTGGAACCAGTCTGTTGTTCCATGTCCAGTTCTAACTGTTGCTTCCTGACCTGCATACAGATTTCTCAAGAGGCAGGTCAGGTGGTCTGGTATTGTCATCTCTTGAAGAATTTTCCAGTTTATTGTGATCCACACAGTCAAAGGCTTTGGCATAGTAATGTAATATATCACTGGAAATGATAAGAAAGCAGAAATAGATGTTTTTCTGGAACTCTCTTGCTTTTTCCATGATCCAGAGGATGTTGGCAATTTGATCTCTGGTTCCTCTGCCTTTTCTAAAACCAGCTTGAACATCTGGAAGTTCACGGTTCACATATTGCTGAAGTCTGGCTTGGAGAATTTTGAGCGTTCCTTTACTAGCGTGTGAGATGAGTGCAATTGTGAGGTAGTTTGAACATTCTTTGGCATTACCTTTCTTTGGGATATGGAATGAAAACTGACCTTTTCCAGTCCTGTGGCCACTGCCGAGTTTTCCAAATTTGCTGACATACTGAGTGCAGCACTTTCACAGCATCATCTTTTAGAATTTGAAATAGCTCAACTGAAATTCCATCACCTCCACTAGCTTTGTTGGTAGTGATGCTTTCTGAGGCCCACTTGACTTCACATTCCAGGATGTCCAGCTCTAGGTGAGTGGGAATGATCACACCTTTGTGATTATCTGGGTCGTGAAGATCTTTTTTGTACAGTTCTTCTGTGTATTCTAGCCACCTCTTCTTAGTCTCTTCTCCTTCTGTTAGTTCCATACCTTTTCTGTCCTTTATTGAGCCCATCTTTGCATGAAATGTTCCCTTGGTATCTCTAATTTACAAGAAGATACTTTTATGAATATTAATTATAATTTTTCTGCAACATCAACTGTCAAAGTTTGCCTAAATAATGATTTCAAACAAAAATTACTTGACCAAATATAGCATTCTGTTGAGAGAAAAAAGTTAAACATCATCAATAGGTAACTCTATTGACTCCCTCTACCTGCATTTTTATCTTTCACTGAAAAATATTAAGACTAGAAAATGTATAGAAAGTAGGAAACAGATGATCCTTCTATATTATACTGAGTTCATTTAATTGTAGGGACCTAAGTTCATTTCATAACAACCACTGTAGAGAGCAGGGCAGCCAATGCCCAGTTTATAAATGAAGACACGAAAGCTCAGAGTTCACACACAGCTGGTACACAGTGAAGCGCTGGGGTTCCCCCTACCCAGACCTTCAGGTGTCAAAGCATGGGAATTTCCCCCTACACTGCCCAGTCTCCTGGGTCTACATAAGAACACAGTATATCACAGATAGCCAAGAAAGGGATTTCATGAACCAACTAGTAAATGGAGAAAGGGGAGAAAACATTCATCATTATTGTAAAACACCTTTGCAAAACACAGCTGGCTATAGTGATGAAGGATCTTTATAAACTATGAAGTCTGTACCTTTATTTTGCTTCCACAAGAATGTACTCTTCATGACAGCAGGGAGCTTGTGTGCCTTGCTCACCATGGCAATGCCCTAGATCTTCAATTAAGAATTTCCAGCACACTGAAGACACTCAATAAATATTTGCTGAATGGCAGTAGTTCCATCTTTGTCTGTAGAATGGGGTATTTAAAAGAGTACAGGATTGGCAGACAGAATGCCTGTACGTGAATCCTATCTCTGCCCCTCTGTCACTGTTACCTTGGGTAAAGGCTTAACCTCTATGTATCAGTTCCCTTAGTTATAGTACTAGAACAATACAGTAGCTGTGCTATGAGCTCAGTTGCTCAGTCATGTCCTACTCTTTGAGACACCATGGAATGTAGCCCTCCAGGCTCCTCTGTCCATGGAGGCTATTATGATCATTCAAAGGATTTCTCAGTGGAATTCTAGGTTCTAATTCTGTACACAGAATGGACCCATAAGATGGAACCCAAATTCTAACTTTATCAATATAGAAAATCTTTACCTCATGTATATTACACTTCTAATGTCCTTAGTACTTCTGAAGTTAAAAAAGAAGAATTTTTTTTAAAAATCAGTATTTGATAAGTGAAAATTATTTTGGAAGCAAAATCAGGAGAAGTCATTGACACAAACGCTCCTTATGTATTTATTTCATTTCTCTGCTGGATTCTCAATCTAAAACTAACCTTAAGCAATGGGTTTGAGTCACTGAAACAATATAACATACTATTTCAGAGTTACTATTGAGCTGCACAAGTCCTTGAAAGGCACAAATCAGAACATACTCTACTTTCCTATATATGAAAAAGTGTTCTTATAGCTTCATAAAATATACTAAGGTTATTGTTTTAAAAACCCTAAAGTATATATAATCTCAATGGACAACAAAAAACGACGCAGAAACAAAATGTCATTTCCCTATGCCTTTTCTTGCTCCATAGTTTAGACATAACCATGGTGACAGAGGATGAGATGGTTGGATGGCATCCCCAATTCAATGGACGTGAATCTGAGCAAGCTCTGGGAGATGGTGGTGGACAGGGAAGACTGCGTGCTGCATGCAGTCCACAGGGTCACAAAGGGTCGGACACAACTGAGTCACAGAACGGCAACAACGAAGCACGTGTGAGTCGTAACAAATGCTTCTTGTTGGGGTTTCTAAATAGATCATTCCTAGCTCTGACCCCTAATTACTCACCCAAAATGGAAACCATACTCAATAATGTCGTCTGAAGTATATCCAAAATCCAGACCTTGATTCTATGTTAAAAAATGTGTTTTGATTTATACTAAAATAATAGTTGACAGTGTTAGTTATATTTAAGAATACAATTAATAATCAATGCCATGACCAAGCAGAGTTCATTCTAGGAATATAAGGATAGTTCAATATTAGAATATCTATTAATACAATTTACCACATCATTATGTTAAAAGAGAAAAACCAAATGATCATATGAATGCTATGAAGGTGTTTGACACATTCTATTCTTAATTTTTTAAGATTAAGATTTAAAAAAAAATTTTTTTTTAATCTTAATCTTCTTTAAAAATCTTAGTGGTATTACTAATGCTACTAGGAAACATATTATTATATAAAATAATACAATATTGTATTATTATATATAATAATATTGTATTATTATATTCCTACCACTTTATTACATTCTACTATTCTATGGCACCCCACTCCAGTACTCTTGCCTGGAAAATCCCATGAACGGAGGAGCCTGGTAGGCTGCAGTCCATGGGGTCGCTAAGAGTTGGGCACAACTGAGCGACTTCACTTTTGCTTTTCACTTTCATGCACTGGAGAAAGAAATGGCAACCCACTTCAGTATTCTTGCCTGGAGAATCCCAGAGACAGAGGAACCAGTGGGCTGCCATTTATGGGGTCGCACAGAGTGGGACACGACTGAAGTGACTTAGCAGCAGCAGCAGCATTCTCCTTATATGGTGGACCAGATGGTAAAGAAACTGCCTGCAATGTGGGAGACCTGGGTTTGATCCCTGGGTCAGGAAGATCCCCTGGAGAAGGAAATGGCAACCCACTCCAGTATTCTTGCCTAGAGAATTCTATGAACAGAGGAGCCTGGTGGGCTACAGTGTATGTGGTAGCAAAGAGTCAGACACGACTGAACGACTAACACACAAACACACACACTATTCTTTAGGAAATGGGTTAAGTATTCTACATTGATTACCTCATCAATCAACAATACCCCATGAGTAAGTTACTGTCTCAGCCCCAGAAAATGAACTGAAGGTCAAAGAGCCTAAACAACCCTCTCAAGGTAAAACAGCTAGTGAATGCAAAGCTCAAATTTGAACCCAAAGCTCTGTGACCTTAGAGCTCAAACACTTAATAAAGCAGTAAAAGGGGAAAAAATTGAATAGGCAGTTAACAGAAAAATACAAATGGTCAAAAAAAAAAAAAAGTAATGCCAAGCCTCACTCAAACTTTAAAAAATGCCAACTAAAACATACTGATCTGCTGAACTGATACACATTTTAAAGTTCTGCAAGTATATGTGAAACATAATTTGAAAGTATAAATTAATATACTATTTTAAAGGCCAACTAGACAATGCTTACACAAATGTCACATGCTTGTATCTTTGACTTCTAGAAATAGATCCACTTCTAGAAATATATCCTATAGATGTACTTGCCCAGTTATGCAAAGATACGCGTACCTAAAATGTAAACACCCTTGTTATTTATATAAACTTTAATACATTCATATAGTAGAACACTATTCAGTCATTAAAGTAAGAATGGGGTACCTCTAGATGTTAAGGACATGAGAAGTGTTACAGGGCACACTGTTAAGTGAAAAGGGCAATGTACAAAGCTGGATATAATTTTAATTCTAACGAAATATGCACATGCATAAAAATGCCCATGAAAGTACTCAAGAAACCATTAACTGCACTACCTCTAGGACTAGGAATGAGAGGAGAAACAAGCACCTTTCGTGTTCACTTTATACTTCTTTGTACTATTTGACTTTTTACCATGAGCACGTATCAATTTAATAATAAAAAAACTTTAAATAAAAAACTTTAAATGATATAAAAGGTACATGTACACACTGATTACAATATAAAACATGGGTACATATAAAAACAGGGACACTGATTCATAAAGGTTCCGTTTTAGAAATATTTTAATAGTTGAACTTAATCCAGTACTCTTGCCTGGAAAATCCCATGGACGGAGGGAGCCTGGTGGGCTGCAGTCCATAAGGTTGCTAAGAGTCGGACATGACTGAGCAACTTTACTTTCACTTTTCACTTTCATGCATTTGGAGAAGGAAATGGCAACCCACTCCAGTGTTCTTGCCTGGAGAATCCCAGGGACGAGGGAGCCTGGTGGGCTGCTGTCTCTGGGGTCGCACAGAGTTGGACACGACTGAAGCGACTTAGCAGCAGCAGCAGCAGCAGCAATACAGTGGGAAATGACTTCGTCATTAAAAAGGCCAAAAAAAAAAAAAAAAAAAAAGATACTGACTTTCTGTTGCTGAAGATAGAGAGGAGAGCAGGAAATGATTTCAAATTAACACAGAGAAAATGAACAAGCCACAGCCAGTCAGCCCTCCCCCTCCACTTGTGCCCATGTCTCTCTGTGCTTTTCATTTCATCCTCTCCCTTCTGAATCACCATGAGGCATTTCACATACTGCTTTTAGACTGCTCAGAGTGCTGGACTCATTGGTTTCTAGTTTATACAAACAGATGTAACTAGATCTTCTTTTATTTATAATATTCATAATTACAATAATAAAATTCTGCAAACCAAGCAAACTTGGCTCATTCACTTCTAAGCATGTTCCTTAGGTATACCTGCATCATCAATCTTCCAGTTTGATTTGCACACATCCAAAAAGCATATAGATGGTGGTCATGACAATATAAATTAAATTGATTCTCCCCAGTATTAAAGAGTTTTTTTTCCCTTCTCTAGGGAGAAACAAAGAGAAATAATAAACCTCACTAAACTTCAAGCAAATTATTTCTACCAATGTAGTTAATTCTATGTAAAAACAAGTAGTATTTTATAGTTTATAATATTTCCAGATACTTATCCATTAATTTGAGTGGTAACATAGTATTTTCAGATACCTAGCTGAAATGGAAAGGAAGTACTTAAATTTAGATCAAAATTAATCTGAATCAAAATGTCAAGGGACGAAGGCAGAGTGCAAGTCACATCAGGAACTGCTTTTTATATATTTTGTATAAGGACCACTATGGAAAAGTTGGTTTTAATAAATGGTAGAATCACATTCTATATCACAAGTTCAGGGTGAGGATTTTTTAATAAACCTTTTCTGCTGCTCCTGCTGCTGCTGCTGCTACCACTGCTGCTAAGTCGCTTCAGTCGTGTCCGACTCTGTGCGACCCCATAGATGGCAGCCCACTAGGCTCCTCTGTCTCTGGGATTCTCCAGGCAAGAATACTGGAGTGGGTTGCCATTTCCTTCTCCAATGCATGAAAGTGAAAAGTCAAAGTGAAGTCGCTCAGTCGTGTCCAACTCTTAGTGACCCCATGGACTGCAGCCTACCAGGCTCCTCCTTCCATGGGGTTTTGGGAAAAATAAGAGGAAAAAAAATCTGAATCACTTGAATTGATTGCTAAAAGTATCAGAATGTAAACCATTTTCTAATTTGGGACACAGAAAACTTAAACGCGTCATTTGCAAGTATGTGTAGAAATAATGCTCGTACTAGAAACCATTTGGAGAAGGCAATGGCAACCCACTCCAGTACTCTTGCCTGGAAAATCCCATGGATGGAGGAGCCTGGTAGGCTGCAGTCCATAAGGTTGCTAAGTGTCAGGCACGACTGAGCAACTTCACTTTCACTTTTCACTTTCATGCATTGGAGAAGGAAATGGCAACCCACTCCAGTGTTCTTGCCTGGAGAATCCCAGGGACAGAGGAGCCTCATGGGCTGCTATCTATGGGGCCGCACAGAGTCGGACACGACTAAAGCGACTTAGCAGCAGAAATCATTGCTTTTTCTTTCCTTTGATGGAATTTAGTGTATAAAATATTTAACATAATTTCAAAATTCAGGATGAATTATAAAGAAAATATAGCTAGTAGTTCGACTTAGTGTTCTCCAGAATCCTCACAAACAAGGGGATGATTTGGCTGTGACATAGCCAAAAATTATATAGTTCTACTAGCCTATATCTCTCATTTAATAAAACTGTTAAAAACTAGTTTGATTCAATTTTCAAGTATAAATTAACCATATTTTAAAAAATGAAAACATGACCTTAGGCATGCTAAACTCTTTGTACCTCAGTTTTCCACACCTGTAAAACGGTGGAGACCAAAAGAAAACTTCTTCGAAGACGGCAGCAGTGATTCTTGTGGGTTATCATAAGGAAGGAGGCTAAACAGCAGTGCCTGGCACATGATCCACCCTGCATAGATTTTAGTGTCATCATCCGCACCTACTTTCACAAGAAGTTAGACTGCTAGGGCTCATAACCAAACAAGTGCTCCTTACTCAAGCTCCCTTGTTAGAGAAATTTATTCTTTGACAAAAGCAAAGCGGAAAGCTCGGGGAATTAAAAATTCATGAAAAACATTTAGCACTGGTGAAAACAAGACAACAGGCCCAAAATGAAGTTGCTTCTACTAAGCCTCAAGTCATCAAACTGAGTCTTAATTACAGTTTCTGCTCTCCCAGAAACGGAATCTTAAACCAGCCAATCAGGGGTCACTTGGTCTGCCTCACAGACCCTGCGACTCCGTTAAGGAAAGGGACCTTGCAAATAATCAATTCACTTTTTTCCCTAGTGTAATGGCTCCATGCTCTTCTGCCTATAAAAAGTGTTTTATTTCGTGCAGCTCCTCAGGGCCCCTTCCTATCTGCTAGATGGGATGCTACCGGATTGGAATCAATCTTTGCTCAAGGTAACTTTTAAAGTGTTTAGTATGCTTCAGCTTATCTTCTAACAGGATGCACAGGCTTCCTTCAGAACATACAACGATCTCTGCCTCAGAATCTCTGTCCAGGATGAGACAACCAGCCAAGAAACAGCAGGACCTCTGCTTACACGGTTTAACAATAAGAATCCCTTCTAAAAGATGTAATTCAAGAAATGATTTAACTAAAGAAAAATTCTGATTTTATTTAAATTCTAATTTAATTGCCTAGGTGATACAACATGAATGTTTATTTTTTAATCAATAAAAATATATAATTCTGGATTATAAGCCTTTTTTTATTATTCTCATTCCAAGAATAGCTCTCAACTCTAAGAAATGTACTTAAAAATAGATTAAACAGTTTAATCTATTTTTCTTTTCTGAAGAAAAGAAAACCAACACTGTAACGGTCACAGAATCTGAATAAAGTGAAAATATCAAATAAAAAGGTAACTTAAAAGTAGCAGTTTATTTTTGGAAACCCACAGAGTTGAAGTTTTCAGTTTCTACTGTAGCACACCACTCTCAGCAACCTGTTGAAACTTAGCTCTGAAAACAACCCCACAGCATAAAAGTCATGCACATTTTCTGGAGCACCATGGGTCTGGTACCTCATCTACGTTATGCAATGAGCATATCAAACTACCTACATCTGCTTTTAAATGGGAGCTATAATTTGGAATTCTCTTTTAAAATATCTAAGGAGAGGGTCAGTTCCACCTTTTTTGATGGAGGCCAGTAAAGATGACTAACATTCACAATTCCCTGAAACAAGTGTAATGATATACTTATTTAAGCTGCTCAGTCTTTCAAATGAAAGGCTCTTTTCTACGGTCTTGAAAACAAAACACTATTAATTTGTATTTTCATTTTTTTTTTAGCAATTTGATTATACTATCTTATGTAAAATAACAGCAACAAAATCAATAATCTCTGGTTTTAATGCAAAACCGAATGTAGGAAAAAATGGTGGTAGTGGTGGTGAAACCCACTTGTTAATGTTTTCAGTTGCACCATTAATTTTCAGAAAACATGACCAAACAATTAGCTAGTATAAAATACACTGCTGGGCTCTTGGTGTCAGAATGCAATGACAGTAACATTCTCCAGTAATCAGCTCCTAGAAGCAACTGGTTCAATCTGATTAAGAGGGCTGGGGGGTGGGGGTGGGGAGGCGAAGGCTATACACACACCCATCTAAAATTAAAGGTTAAATCTTAAAAAGTGGATCAACTCATTTTCAAAATAACCATCTACAAGCACAGCTTATAATTTAGGGGAGACTGAAGTTGCTTTCTGTTTTTACTTGAAGCTAAAGGATGTTACATTTGAGAGAAATCTCTCCCATCTCCCCACAAATATTGACATGGTGTTAATTAAGTTAATCCAAATTTGCAGTAAGGGAATTAGCTGTAAAAGATACACAGAATTATGCACTTTGGTCAATTAAAATTAAGTGGGAGGGATTATCAGAGAAAATAACATAGATACTAATATCGTGACATTCTGATTAGATTAAAATTTGATAAATTGAGCCTAAAGATATATAAAAGTTTATTTAGCACCCATTGTGCGTCAGGCACCACGCATTTTTTTTTTAAAAAAAGCTTTGCCTACATCTCTTCGTGAATTATACCAACCCAGTTTTACAAAAGAGGATTTAAGGAAGTTGTCCACAGTCACACAGCTAAAAAATAATGCAACCGAAATCCTAAATTACATTTATCAGCCTCTGGCCCAGCTCTGTGCCAAACACACTGCAGGCTCTTGTTGAATATTTGGTCAATAAATGGAAGAATGGCCTCAAATGCAAGCTCTTTGCTTCTATACCTCCTGCCTTCTGTAATCATGATAAACATGAGGTTAAGGTGCTCTCACTGGGAACCTGATAGAGTTAGCTTTACAGGAAGTTTAGCTGAATAAGCATTCATAGTGAATGACGAAGACCCTCCATCCAACTGTCCTCGTCGTTCTGTCATCCTTGGTCATCCACAAGACGCAAGACCGTCTAGACAACCAGCTTTCCCCAGTTTCATCCCCATGCCTCTCTAAGCTTCTCTGTTGGTCCTGGAAGGCAGAGCATGTTTACTGCTGCTCTGCCCAGCGCCTAACACCATGCCTGGTGATGCTAAGTGCTCAATAAATATCTACTCAATAGCTGACCTGTGGGACAGCCCTTGCCCCTAACCACTGTAAGAGCACCACTGCTGTCAAAGGTCCTATGCTCTGCACACAGTGGGATCCAAATGATGGTGAGGGATGGCCCTGGCTCTCCACTCTGGCATCCAGACCATACATGTACTCCCTGTTGATGCCCTGCTTCTGAGATTCATGACATTCTGGCACCCTTGGACCAGCACCTAGCTCTGTCTTATTTCCACCCCAGTTCTGCCGTAGTCACAGAACACAGCAATGTCCAAGGCCACCCTCAATTTTTTTCTGCTTCCTCAACCCCAATAAAGCTTCATCCAATATCTACTTTAGCAGGCTCACTCCACAACTGATGCATACTGGTCCCAACTCCTCTGGAATCTTAAAGCACGTTACAACACAGATGACCCAATCTTCCCATCCTTCCGAGACTCCCGTTCCCTTACCTCCCATTCTCTTTTTTTCTTCGACTTCACCCAGAAATGCCCTTTTCCCACAGTTCACTAATTAGTACGCGCATGGTTTAGTAGAGGATAAGAGAAATGTGAACAGCCACGATATCAAACAACGTTCAACAGTAACAGCAGCTTGTGTGCATACATAGATGGCACCTAGAAAGAAAGAAAGAGTGCTGAGCGGTGGGGTACATGGCGTGGGGTGAGTTGTCGCAAGGCCAGACAAGCAAACCTCATGGAGTGTTTCCAACATGAAGAGGCAAATGGATGCCAGAAACAGAGGTAAGAACACACACACCATGAACCAGGGCCAGGGGCCCCCACATACCAGCATCCTACCTGTCCAAGGGTGCCACTCACGTTCAGCCTGCTCTCATAAAAATGCCCA
Organism: Oryx dammah; assembly: GCF_014754425.2. Lineage (NCBI taxonomy): Eukaryota > Metazoa > Chordata > Mammalia > Artiodactyla > Bovidae > Oryx > Oryx dammah. Next base: position 48,615,910 of record NW_024070202.1, on the reverse strand, counting down.
AATGGTAAAATATACTTTTTGGTTTTGTTTTAATCATCAGTTCCTCCAGATAAATGTGCAATTTCCCTTTTGAAAAGCTTCTTATGAGAACTTTCATATCTCATACAGACCACACCAAGGTCATGACACCTAAACCTCAGCATCCATAGTGAGGTAACTCCAGACAGCAGGAGCTTCTAGGAGATATTACAATTATTCAGTAGTAGCTTTGTGATACCACCCTGGCAATTTCACTACAGTTTACAAAAGGGCAGGTGTGCAATGGATTGGGGGTGAAGGGCAGGGAGAACTGGTCCTTCACACAGCTGTGGAGTGGTGACCTCCACTCTGATCATCCTTACAGAACAGCTGCAGTTAGCTCAAATGTCCACCCTACGCCTTCCTGTCTATTTCACAGGCAGTATCCAGGCACCTGACGCACAAGGGGCTCAGCAAGCTGCACAGGCCTCCCTGCCATCTTCCAAGCACTTGGCATCTGCTGGCCCCGAGTCTGAGGACACATTTAAGAGCAGGAGGAGATGCCCTACCCAGCCCTGAACTACAGACCAAGGTTTTACTATTGTCTTTCTCTTTCCCTTCCTGGGGATCTCCAAGAGAACTTGGGAGACATTGCAATAAAGGTCAGGAGCTAATCTCCCACTGGCCATAGACAGTTTATCAGCATTCCTGGGCCTAACAAAAAAGAATCAGAGACGTAACACCTGCCATGGTCCACTGGGCTGTCTTGCACTGCAAGTCAGAAGCACCAGTCAGCTAGGACTGCCAGGGAGGGCGGAGGTGGGGAAGAAACTGGGGCAGAAGGGAAGCAGCACTGGCTCTGGCCCCCTCCTCTGGCTTGTGATGGATCCCAAGGAAGAATCCACTGTAACACAAGCCTGAGAACACAGAACGAACAAGTGGCTTGGAACCACTCCCCCAACAAGGAGTCCCAGGGCCTGTGCACTGGCCTCTCAGAGACCACCCCGCCCCCGCCAGGTCCACCCTCCACCCTCCCCTCACCTCCCTGCCCGGTGCTGGCACTCTGGATTCATCTGGCTGCCTCCATGGAGCTGTCTGACTCTTGACTTCAGCCCCACCCCTGAGTGTTATCTTTCTAAACAATTCTTGGTGTCCCCCGTGCAGTCGACAAGATACCTCGGACACCCTTAAATCCAGTCCAGGCTCCTGGAGGCCCCTGCCTATTTCGAAGACTCATGTGAACCTCAGGCTGAGATTGTGGAACCAAACTGGGGTGAATACTGTATCAAGTGACTTTCGTGTATTATCTACTGTTTAATCATTACAATCTTTTTGTGAGATAGCTATTATCTCCATTTTATACCTGGAGAAACAGAGGTACCTAAGACCAACACACTCACACACACTTTTCATAAGTGGGTATATGAGTAGCAGAGTAAATACTCCAGCCTAGGTCTGTCTGAAAGCAGAGCCTACACGGCCTCCCCTGGTAAGAGAGACCCTAAACATTTTGCAGCAATGGTTTTATTAAAGGCAGAGATAACTCCTGGCCTTCAAGCCTCTGCTGTCCATGGCCTTGAGCGTCTGCTTACTTCAGGTCACAGGTGCCTGATGGCAGAGGTCAAGTGTAGAGCACCATACTATAAAAAAGGATTTATAATAAAAATAGCTAGCTACTAGTGACAAAGTACAGATACTACCCTTATCTACCTGCTGAAACCCACATCATAAGCCTTAAAGATCAGCTCAATGGCACCTTTCCGTGAGCCCCACACTCTGGAAGAACTATACCTTTTGTCCTTTTCACTCTTTGGATATTGTGGCACTAAGCACACGCCACTAGACTCTGAACTTCCTAAGGGGCCCTATCCTGCTCTTCTTGCATCTTTAGCACTATAACTGGCACAAAATAAAGACTCAGTAACCTTTGCTAAATGAATTAGTAAATTAAAGTAGGATTCTCACAGAATGCATTATCTAGTGTTTTTGACTATCAAACTTGAAATGAGCTTCTAAGCACAAAATATAAATGTAAATATATTCATACCAGCAAATTAGTTTGAAAATACAAGAATGACCTCTGGGAGAAAATAATTTGGGGGCTAAGAGCTCTTGTCAAATAACTTTAAAATAAAAACAATGAACACCAAGGCTACAAAATATTTTCAAAACAAAACAAAAGGAAGCATATGCTCCCTGAATCAAGGAAGCATATGTTCCCTGAATCAGATTCAAGATGAGATCTGAACTTCTGCTATTTCACTACTTTTCTTGGGAACTAACCATGCTCTGTTTGAGGGTGATATTACTGAGTTTTTAATGTGCCATTTTACATAGTGGGTGTGTGAGATTCAAAGACTTAATTTCACCTCTGAATTATTCCACACGCTGGTTTAGGGAAAATTAGATCTTAGCTCTGTTAAAAATATACTATAAAATTCAGTTGCTCATGTTATGGCTAAAAATTGAACAGCAGCTAATTCTCAACATGAGAAAAGAAAATTAGCTAATTCACAATTTGGAGTTTCATTTTCACTTCTATTTTAAGGGAAAAAAATGATGTACTAGATCCAGTGATGCTCAATAGCTGTTCATGAAAGCAACGCTAAATGTCCATGCAAAGACTTCATGGTCTTCAATGGGGCATCGTGACCAGACAGTGGCTGTGTCTGTACAGTCTAAGAACAGGCCACAGGGGGAAGTGCCTCACTGTTGGGGACAACTGTCAGAACTCTAGAAAAGCAGTTTTCAAAATTTCAGGGAGCCAACTTATGAAAGACAAGAAAAGTGGAGTCATGACAATTAAATGCAATGTCAAATCCTTGAATGTGCTTGAATGAAGAAAAAAAAAAAAAGACATACCAAGACAACTGAGGAAATCGGACTCTAGACAGTAGATTAGATAACAGCATGATATCAAGGTTAAATTCCCTGCATGTTATATTATGTAGAAAATGTCCTTGTTCTCAGGAGATATGCATGAACTATTTATGATTCCTAAAAGGTTCAGTTAAAAATAAATAAATACAAGTATTTATCTGGGCATGTGCAAGGAAAAAAAGAAAAGAGCATACAAATGTGGCAAAATAGTAGTAACACCTCGGAAATCTAGGTAAAGGTGTTCATTGAACTATTCCTCAAACTTTTCTATAAGCTTGACCTTTTCAAAATAAAATTCTGAGGTTAAAAAAAAATTCAGAGAGGTCTGACCTCCTGAGAACGCATTGTCTCAAGATTAATGGGTCATTTCTATTTGTTTTTCAATTCAGAGCCAAAACCACAAAGGAAAACCATTAAGCTCTTTAAAAAAAAACCCTGCAATGTATAAACAATAAAAAGAGAGACTCATATTAAAGGATGAATATCAAATACTGTTATGACTCTTCAAGACTTTTTTGACAGACTAAGACACAGAGTTGAGCATTTTATTGTTTTGTTCTAAACTATGTTCCAGGGGGCTGACCACCAACTTTTTTGAGAGCCTCGATACTCTGCTTTACAAAAACCATCTAACTTACCCATAACAAGGTGATTATTGCTGCTATGACCTCAAAGTGAAAGAAAATGAAAATAAGAAAGAAACACTCCATGAGATAAATAACTTATCTACAAATTCACACAGTAAATGGGTGGTTTGAACTCAAGTCTGTATAACTCTACATTCCAGGGTCGTTCCCATACAATATACCAGATAAAAAATAATGCAATAGAGTTGCTGTTTGCTTTAAGTTTTATTCTTCAAAGATTTATTCAGCCACTATCTCTATACTACCACTAATTTTAATAGTAATTAAACAATAAATGGGCTTCCCCAGTGGCTTAGTGGTAAAGAATCCGTCTGCCAAGCAAGAGATGTGGGTTTGATCCTTGGGTGGGGAAGATCTCGTGATCCCCTCCAGTACAGTATTCTTGCCTGAGAAATCCCATGGACAGAGGAAACCTGGTGGGCTACAGTCCCTGAGGCTGCAAAGAGTCAGATATGACTTCACAACTAAACAACAACAACAAACAATAAACGGTATATTTCCTTTCTTTTCCATGAAAAAAATAATCTTCCAAAACAAAGTCCATAAGTTTTAAGAAAACGAAACCCCAAATTGTCAGTGTTATTTCTATCAAAAGTCTAAAGCAGATTATGTATGTGACTTTTGTGTATCTGAAAAGACATACCGGTAAGAAGTGATTACTCAGAGGAGAAATGGATCATAAAAGAATGAAAGAACAAAACAAAAAAAAAATTGTTTAAAAATAGGATTAGGATCATGGGAGGTTGTTTAAAAATAAGTTTATGGATAATCATACTGTAATATATAAATGTATTGAATCAACACGCTGTCCATTTTAAACATACGCAATGTTACTAATACATGCCTTTCATTTCTGAACCAAATGGAAAACAAGTTTATGAAACTTCTAAAAACTCTTAAAATTCTAAGAATTTTGTTTGAAAACTGAGTGAAACTAATTCCTTTTATAGAAAGAAAAACCAACAGGTTTATGGGCAGGCACTGAAAATACATGAAGACAGTTCAACAGATACAGTGTTATTAAAAGTATAAAAATGATCCAAAATAATGTATCTGTTAAACACATTCTTAATATAAACAGACCCCTCATCCTCCTAAACCATAAGAAAAAAAAAAAAAAGGCATGAAAAGGAAAAACTGTTTTGTTTGAAGCACTCAGGTTGAAATATCTACTTTTGACAGGCGCAGTATGAATCGAAAAGCCAAAATCTCAAAGATTTAGGAAACTCAGTCAGATAAGGACTATGTATATAAGAGTCCTAAGCTTTCCATTCAATCAAAAGTGGCTGAATATCTGGCACTATCAAATTGTTTTTTATTGTTGTAATGTATACACACAGTATTTGTTGTTATACTATTATTTAAAAAGAGTAGTAGTAGTGTTAGTCAGTTGTGCCCCACTCTTTGAGACCCCACGGACTGTAGCCCATGAGGCTCCTCTGTCCATGGGATTCTCCAGGCAAGAATATTGCAGTGGGTTGCCATTCCCTCCTCAGATAACTTCCCAATCCGGGGATCGAACTCAGGTCTCCTGCACTGCAGACAGATTTTTTACCATCTGGACTACAGGGAAGCCCTCATTTAAAAATAATAGATAAATAAGAAATAAATTCTTATATCCTATACGTCTGGTTGATTTTACCTGACGTAATTTTTTTCCCTTAAATTACAGTTCTCACATTACAAATTTAAATTTATAGTTTATTTCTGAAAAGTATTTCTGAACTAAAATGTCATCAAAAAAAGATATCTGAAGAAATATTTTTAACTATCAAATATGAATTTCTCTATTTTAAGTGGGTATTTATTTTTGTCATTTTTTGGAAATGCTATTTCAAAAGAAATTGAAGTCTATCTCTACTTCTTTAATTAAATTACTTTTAGCCACTAAATTAAATTTACAAAGAGAAATAAAGAATTTCCTCCTCAAGATGCCTTAAGACTGTTTCTGTTTTCTTCTTTGTCAAAAAAGTTTTAGTGATCTTTTCATCTAAGGTAGTAAATATTTCATTTCCCTTGCCCAAAAGACTGAAAATGTATATAAGATATACATGTATATAAGATATACATGTATATAATGAGATGCTTAACATAGTCCCTGACCTATCAGGGTACTCCATAAGCCAGTTGTCTTTTCCTCCCAATAATCACCGTCAAAGTTCAATCCTACAGTGGTCTCCAGCATGTTATATTATTAGAGTTGTAAAGAGTCCGACACGACTGAGTGACTAAGCACAGCACTACAATACTTATACCTTTAAAAGCTTTTGTAACACCGCTCTGAACTTGATATCACTTCATTTCTCTTTCAACTGCTTCCTGCTGTTTTCACATTTCCTATTACCTGTCACTCTAGGAAAAAAATGCAACATTTGACTTGAATGTGTATTTCTTTGCTGGGGTTCCATCTTACCTGCATTTCCAGCCAATTTTGCTAAGATAAAATGGACACAGATTTAGCTGCGGTGGTAGGGGCTCAAACAATGCTGTTTCGAAATGAACCGACATTGGGACTTCCCTGGTAGTCTAGTAGTTAAGACTCCACTCAGGAACCTACTGAGCCCTGGATCTATCAAACCAATAGTAAGTATATTGAACAACAAATGTTAATGGAATTTGCCCAGAAATAATGTCTCATGTCAGGCAGAAAGGGAGATAATTTATTCTAAGAGTCTTAATTACATTTCTATGGAAAGACTTTCACATCATGAAGACAAGATATCACACTACTGATTCTCTCTTATTGTTCCTCTCTGTTTTCACCACTGTTGACAAAGACTATGTATTACACCAGAATAAAATCACTCTTGATTACTCTACTTTGGGATAAAGTCTGATTGATGCCTTACTAACAAAAAACAATTACTCACTCCACAAAAGGCATTATAATCTACTTTTTGTTTCCAACATTTAAAATAGATACTCCTTGACATTACAGAAAGCTTACAAGGATAAAGCAGATACCATCCCAATAGAACATATTTTCCTAATCTCTTATTCCTTATAGACCTGGTCACCACATAGTAAGAGTAAATTATACCAGTAACTGCTGACAACTTAAATACAAAACTTAATTTTAAAACACCCTTAATAATATAGCACATATGGAAAGGAGGTAATTTTATGAAATAAATGACTCATTTGTATTGTATAAATGTCAAAGATGATCTATTTGAATTTTATCTTGTTTTTCAACCAAAAAACTTAGTTATAAATAAAAGAATGTAGTTTTTTTTTCAAACCAAACATGGTAGTACTTCATTTGTCCTCTATCTTTAGAGAAGAAGGTATTTCACAGAGGTGAATTTTCCAAACAATAATTTATCCATTTCAATGCCCAAACTCACTTAGGATAGAAATGCTTTCAGCTGTGTCCTGTACTTACCCACCCATGTAATGTAGGTGGTACCCAGTATGAGTGTATGTTAAGTTGCTTGAATCACGTCTAACTCTTTGCAACCCTATGGACTACAGCCCACCAAGCTCCTCTGCCCAGGGTTTTCCAGGCAAGAATACTGGAGTGGGTTGCCATACCTTCCTCTAGGGGATCTCCCCACCCCAGGGATCCAACTCGCATCTCCTGCATTGCAGGCAGAGTCTTTACTGCTGAGCCACGGGGGAAGTATCCAGTGTAGGGAACCAAGTCTAAATTCTTGCCAATGGCTAAGGTCTTCCTCATTGTGAATACGCAAGAGGTTACTAAGGTATCTCCAGGATACCAACAAATATAAAGCAATTTGCTCCTATTCTAAATGGCTCCATGATGACAAGTTCTTACATCTCAGTGTTATGAGTTTTCATGTCTTTATTAAAAACTATCATCCCTTCCCGTTTTGAGTCTCCTTCCCTGGTGGTTCAGACAGTAAAGCATCTGGCTGCAATGCATAAGACCCGGGTTCGATCCCTGGGTGGGGAAGATCCCCTGGAGAAGGGAATGGCAACCCACTCCAGTATTCTTGCCTAGAGAAGCCCATGGACAGAGGAGCCTGGTGGGGTCACAAAGAATCGGACACGACTGAGTGATTTCACTTTTATCCAAGTTCTAAATCACTTCTAAAATGTGGCTGGCAAACCAAATAACCATGTAATTAGTAATTAATCAAGTGCAGAAATAAACAAATTTGGGTAAGAGTCTCCATACATTAGCCACAGTGGGATTTTAAATTCAGCCACTCAGAGGATATTTCCATTTACTTCCTAGTTCTTGATATTATCATATGGCTGTTTTCTGGGAAAATGACTGATAAATAAGTTATTACTCTATAGCAATTATTCTTTTCATACCTTCTTATCCAACCCATTTTTAAAATGTCACCATTAGTAAGCAAAATCCATAAGGAGACTTACCTGAGGCACGCCTTGTAAATCGGTTTATTACTGGAGCTGAAAGAGAAAAGTAGGATAATGTGCTTAGATAAAATTCTAATTTATCCAAAACCCTGAAAAGGAACTAAATTGTTAATGATCCCATAAGTTAAATAGGAGAAAGATATGAATGAATAACAAGTGCTAGAAGAAATACATAAATATATGAAAATTAAATGTTTAAATTTAATACTAGACAAGGAAATATAAATTAAAACCAATATTTCATCTGTTAAATTAGTGCCTCCAAAACTCTTTAAATGAAAATCCCTAGCTATGTGTGGCTGAAACTACTTACCTAGTATAGTACAAATCTATATAATATTTTTATAAACAATTTGGCAATTACATGAAGTATCATAAAAGGTTTATCTCCTTTAAAAAAGTAATTCTACTTCTAAGAGAGTTGTCTCAAAGAAATATTACTAGAAAAGGAAAAAGCTATTTAACAGCATCATTTTCATAGTGAAAAAATCTGGAAACAAAACTAAAGTTTACATATGCTGATATCATTATTAGGTAAAGAGTATATTGTTGATATTCTCAGATTTAATGTTTGTAGTGTTGACAATTTTTGTGTTCAACCCGGAAGTCCATGACATGCAAATATGTCTGCAGAAGGCTACAATTTCAGGCTGGGTGTGGGAGTGTACCACTCTACTGGTAAGCCCACCCTTGGCCCACTTCCCACACTCAACTCAGCTCTGTTGTTTCCTCTTGGTTTTGTTTCTAACTATCTCAAGAAATGAAGGGTTTTTCTTTTTTTAAGCTTTTTTTCTTGATAGAAGCAGGTAAGTTTACAGTTCATAACACCAGGTACTAACTACAGAGTGTATTTTAGTAGCAGGATGTCATGGGTCCACTGTAATACTTTCTAATACTTCAATACTTTTAAAACAGTCATTATAAAGACAGTTTACACTATGGAAAGAGGTCAAGTAAAAAAAGAAGACTAAAATTTTTGTCAACATTATGTCAAACAGCACAAAAATTACAGACGCTTAGGAATAAGTACTAGAAGAAAATTCTGTCAGATGTTTTACACTAATCCTTGCAACTATGCCTTTAAATATCAGCACCTCCACATTACTGATGACAACATTTTACAGTAAGGCTTGGACATACTGATTAGTTTGCTTTAGATCACACAGCCACACTGTGGCAGAACTTGAGTATTTGAACTTAAGCACTTCTAACACCAAAATGCTTCCCACCAAGAGGAGAAAGCAAAAAATACTGACACTTGAAATCACAAAGTAATAGGTTATTTCCTCCCATATTGATCTCCACTTTTAATAAGGATTAATTCTGTAAAATAATTCACAAACTCTATTATTAAAATACTATAGTTTATAGCAAAATTATATCCTCTCAAATGATCAAGGTACAAAATTGCCACTATTTACATACCAAATTAATTCAGCCATATAGTTGCAAAGTCACAAATCCCTTAAATAAAAATCTTTCATCAGATAAACTGCAGTTATATTTTAGATATCACACACACAAAAAAATGTCCACCAGTTTTCTTGGATATTTTCCAATCTCTTTTTCACAACTCCTTCAGAACCTAGTCTAAAGGAAGCCTCCCCAAGCCAGCCATAAGGATGGGAAAGGAGAGAGTAAAAAAAACTTCAACCACAAGAATGCAGAATAGACAGTGCAGGCTGACCACAGCAAGATGAAGGTAAAAAGCATATCTCAGCTCTGGGGTGAAAACACAACAGATACTCTCTGCCTCCTGCTCCAGCCTCTCCTCTAGACAATGAAGTCACAGCACAATGAGCTTCTGGTTTGAAATTCTGGGATGTCTTTGTTCCCTTGGGGTCCCTCAGGTTTGTGTGTCTTTCTGAAGTGTTGGAGGCAGAGACAGATTTTTAGGGAAGTGACACTGCCTTCTTGGAGGTGTACTCTAAGTCTGTGGGAGCAATTTTTTCAACCGTCTTAATAATTCAGAGGACATCTTTGACATTTGACAGACAATTTGATATTGACAGTTCTATGCAACAAGGAACTGTCCTAAATCCCACAACTTTCATGCTTTCACATATCCAACTGGACATTCATGTTGGCAAGCAAGTCAACTTACAACCATCTGAGACTAGATTCCAACACTGTTTATTATTTAAGTACAGTACTTCCCTGGTGGCTCAGTGGTAAAGAATCCACCAGCCAATGCAGGAGACATGGGTTTAATCCCTGGTCCAGGAAGACCCCACATGCTGTGGAGCAACTAAGCTCATGCACCACAGCTCCTGAGCCTGTGTTCCAGAGCCCGGGGCTCAGCAACAAGAGAAGCCACCACAAAGAGAAGCCTGCACACTGCAACCAGAGAGTAGCTCCTGCTTGCTGCAACTAAAGAGAAGCCCAGCCCATGCAGCCACGAAGACCCACCCAGCACAGCCAAAAAATAAATAAGATTTTTTTTTTTTAATATGCTGCTGCTGCTAAGTAGCTTCAGTCGGGTCTGACTCTGTGTGACTCCATGATAGAAGCCCACCAGGCTCCACCATCCCTGGGATTCTCCAGGCAAGAACACTGGAGTGGGTTGCCATTTCCTTCCCCAATGCATGAAAGAAAAAAGTGAAAGTGAAGCCACTCAGTCGTGTCCGATTCTTTGCGACCCCATGGACTGCAGCCCACCAGGCTCCTCTGTCCATGGGATTTTCCAGGCAAGAGTACTCAAGTAGGGTGCCATTGCCTTCTCCGTTTTTTAATATATACAAGTACAATTATTAGATGCAGTTTTAATATACATAAAACTTTCTGCAACACAAATACGACATAAATCAAAGGAATTGGGCGGGCTTCTGGTATTTTGCTGGGAATTATATTAATATTTGTTCATCATTTCAAAAAATCATGTCACTACTATATTTGGGGTATCTGAATGGCCAGTAGAATACACCTGATTAGACTACATTTGCAGCTTTCATATTCTTAGGGATTCAACAAGTGGGAGAATCTAACTATGTCTCCCTGTGTACATGTAAGCACATGCCTACTGCAACACATCACTATAAATTACTTGCCTTTGTTTCTCTATATTTTTGCTAGAAATTATGTAAAGTTTTAAATTGTGGGTAGAGAGGTTCTATGACAACGACTTCTGTCTCCCACAGTAAACAGGGCACAGGACTGGGGAGCACCAAGCATATGTTATGCAGTTGTCAAGGCAAACACTGGGTTTTGACAAAATTACCAAAACTCCATCCAATCCCTCATAACCATATCCCTTCATATCCACTCGCAGGGATAAAACACAAGTGTTTCCTACGTCAGCTCTTGGCAAACCAACAGTAACCTTCACCATTTTTCTTGGTTGTTTTTTTTTTTTTTCTCAGTTCCAGCAGCCAAAATCAGGAAGAAGGTTGAGATTCAGGGTGGAGGCCTCGCTGGAAGTAAAGCAATGTGCATCTGGGCAGGGTGTGCCTGGTGTTTTCTCTCGCAGGAACCCAAGTACAGGGATGAGGAGCAGGGGGCAGGTGAAGAAGGACGCACCACTGGGCACCAACTAGGGTCAGGAGGCGTGGGCTCCACCAGCTCCATTGCCTTCTAGGAAACCGTGGATGAATCATGTAACTTTGAGCTAAATTCTCAATTTAAAAAAAATGCCAGGTAACATCTGCCCTCCTTAATTCAAGAGGGTTTTAAGAAAAAATAAACATCTTTTTGAAAGTGCCTATAAACTATAAATTCCTATTCAAATATAAAAGATTGATGTTTATTTACTGTGAGCTAATATTACCAATTTTAACATTACCACTTTTTAAATATACAAAGAGCAGAACAAATTCACAAAAAAGTTAACAGATGATGTTTTAAAATCTACTAAGTCAAAGTAGGCTTTCGCAGAGTCTTGGTTTCCACCCTTAGATTTTCTTATTCTATGGATCCCTGATGGCTCAGTTGGTAAAATCCGCCTGCAATGCAGGAGACCCCGGTTTGATTCCTGGGTCGGGAAGATCCGCTGGAGAAGGGATAGGCTACCCACTCCAGTAATCTTGGGCTTCCCTTGTGGCTCAGCTGGTAAAGAAAGCACCCTGCAATGCAGGAGACCTGAGTTCAATCTCTGGGATGGGAAGATCCCCTGCAGAAGGGAAAGGCTACCCATTCCAGTATTCTGGCCTGGAGAATTCCATGGACTGTATAGTCCATGGGATCACAGAGTCGGACACGACTGAGTGACTTTCACTTTCACATTCTATGGATATTCCGGGAGTGTATTTACACACACACACACACACACACACACACACACACACACACACACACA